>NC_142795.1:19972992-20102992 GCF_049724085.1 Artemia sp. Qi Xiang Cuo
ATAGAACGTTCCCAGTGGAATAAGAACTGGTTATGTTTGGATTGTTCCTCGAAACAAAAAATCACCAAAAATCAAGAATATACCACCCCTAAATCTTCGAAAGCTAATGAAACCCCACGACGCCGATTGTCAGGAATAAATTCTTCAATAACTAGCTATACCCCTCGACGCCGATTGTCAGAAATAAATTCTTCCTTAATATAAATTTTAGATGATATCAGGTCGTCCCCCCTTGCCCCGACTTGCCAAAGGGATGGTAAAGCTTTCATTGCAGCCCATAACGAGTGTCAGACTACTCCCCTACCAGTATTAACCAGTGTTGCCAGTTGCCAGACTGATTTTCTGCTAGAAACTAAAGATGCCAGTACCCAGACGGATTTTGAATATAATTGTGAGCCTTCTAATGATGCCTCCTGCAATACTGAAAATTTTCCTTGTGGCAATTGTGATTCCAGCCCCCTATGTGACCCTTCCCTTCCCTCCCTTTTAGTGCTAAAAAAAACTCGAGTTCGTTACCAGCGAAATTTCTACTTTCATTGATCTAAGGGAGAATATGATTAAGAACACACTTAAGTCTGTGAATACGAATAAAAAAAAACACCAATTTGAAACCAACTGCAAGTCAATCCACAAGCAACAACTCCCAACACATGAATATTAATGAAGCAAGTGTCAACTCAAATATGAATTTAATCGGTCACCTAGTTCCAGAGGTCAGTGACAGCTTAAATGAGAACTCAATCAATATTCCAGATCCAGAGGTCAGTGACAATTTAAGTGTGAATTCAGCCAATATTCCAGTTCCAGGGGTCAGTGACAACTTGAGTATTATTAGTAAATTGGGTCCAGAAGCCATATCAGGGAAGAATTCTAGTGCTTGTCGTTTTCACATGGCCAGCAAGTGTATAAGAAAGAGTGATTGTACCTTCTTTCACCCTTGTATGTCTTTTTTTAACTACTGGTCACTGTAACGACAATTATTGCTCCCTTTCCCATTCCAAACCCTGCCATAAATTTCAAAGTGACCTTTGTTTCGAGACTATGTGCATGTTATTACATTTGAAAAAGAGGGATTATAGTGCTATAACCTGGCCCAGTAACATTTTTAATAGTAAAATAGTTACAAGTTCTCAATCAACCCAAAAGTGGAGCCCCCTTCATTCAATTAATAAAATTAGCTCGCCAGCGCATACTCATCCTTTTTTATCCCAAATCCACCCTGCTCACTCAAAAAACTTCCACCGTTACCACCCAGAAAAAAAAACTATATTCCCTTCCCTCTTAACACTCCAGTTAACCCCTCCCAAGTTTAACCCCCTGAAAATACCACCATCTTATTTCCCTCCCTTATTTTCCCGCCTCCGACCCATGCGTTTAATCCCTCGTGCCCACCCTACCAGGGTGACTCTGGTCTGAGACCTTTTGCATTTAATAATTGTTGTTCTCACTATCTAAGTTTATCCCCCGTCAAGAATTCCACTAGAACCCCTGACTCCATCTATGATATAAAAAAAATTAAAGTGTAAAAACGATACCTTCACAAGTCGCTTTCGATTCCCCAAACTTTTGTTGAGCAACGCTGCAAGCCTTAACTTTCAAAAACTCAATGAATTAGCCACCTTTCTAAAACATATAGTTTAGATGTAATCGCTATTACTGAAGTTCAAGCTCAAAATTTGCACATGTTAAAGATTAACAATTTTTCTCAATTTATTAAACTGAGACCTGAAAACCACCCTCTGGGTAAGAAAGGTGGCGGAATTCTGTTCTTTATCCGTAATTATTTATATCCAAGTGAAATCCCAATTCCGTGTCTTAATCCCTTTGATGAAGTTATGTGGGTGTGTGTTCGACCTAAAGTCTTGCCGCGTCCTTTGGTTTGTTTTTATTACTCCCCTAATCAGAGATCCGCTGACAAAATAAATTTTATTGAAAAATTTCATGAAAGTGCTGACTTTGTACTATCTAAATATCTCCATACAGGAATGTTCCTAATGGGTGACACTTGTAATATAAGACTAGATTCTACATGTAATGGTTTTAATTTAAAACATTTGTTTAATTTCCCTACCACCAAAGGCAAAGCTACTTTTGATCTCATTTGCATTAATTATTTAATTTTTTACAAACCTATCATCACTTTGCCCCCTCTAGGGGTAGTTACCACTTTAGCCTTTTCCTATCTCCGCTGGCTAAAGTTAAACAGTCGTTTTCTATAACTGAAACCGCTTATAGACCTCTCACTGACTCAGGACTTTTCAATTTTGGCTCCGGAATTACTACTGAAAATTGGTCCACTGTGTATCAATAAAATGACGTAGACTACATGGCTTTCTCCCTCCAAAATTTATTGAGGAGTAATTATGAATTCCACTTCCCTGAGAAAAAATTTAAAACGTGTTCTACAGATAAACCTAATGTTACTGAGTCTTAAAAAACTTATAAGAAAAAAAATCAACTTTTTCAAAGCAGGTCGCATTACTGAGGCTGATAGTCTAAGGAAGTTCCTAAAGAAAAAATTAAGAAAAGCAGCTTCTAATTATTATAATTAAGTCAAAGATCTATATTCTAACATGCCCAAACAATCATACAGAAAAATTAAAGAAATGTTCGAAAAAGGTCCTTCTGAAGTTGATTTTCATCTCACTGAACCCCCTACTAAGACTGCCAGAGATTTGAATTTTTATCTTTCTTTCCCCGTGCAAAGTCTCCCCCCTGTCACTCGCTTAAGTCCGACTATTCCTCTGATGTTATAAACAAAATTCTTGAGCTTAGAAAATCATGTATTTGTCCCTTGGACATTTCAGTTGACTTAATTAAAGCCTTTTTGGAGAAACTTACTGAGCGTTTATGAAATATTTTCAACCACATCACAAAATTTGGTAAATTCCCATGTTGCTGGAAACAAGGTTTTATAGCACCTGTCCCTAAAAAATGCGCCAGTCTGACTTTCACCAACATTCACCCCATTACGCTCATTTCTGTTTTTTCCAAACTTTATGAAGGTTTCATCTGTGACTGGCTTAAGGATAAAATTTGTCTGCGTATTGACACCTAGCAGTTTGGTAACTTAAAGAAAAATTCCACCACCCATTACCTTGTTCACTTAATGCATACCATCATAAGTAACCTTGATAAACCAAATGTCTGGCTGAACCTTGTCTTAGTTAATTTCCAAAAAGCTTTTGACCTGGTTGACCACACCATACTAATTCGTTCACTACTGGTTAACTTTAAACTTGATCCTCTGTTAGTAAATATTGTTATATCGTTTCTTTCAAATAGATCCCAAGTTGTTAAATACAAAAATATTTTCCCTAACCCCTTCCCTATATATTGTGGAATTCCTCAAGGAACCTTATTGGGACCACTTTTATTTCTAGTCTTGATTAACAATATTGTTAATGAATTCCCCCATCTGTGGAAATACGTGGATGACTTGACAATCTTCGAATTATGTCACAAAAATATTAAAACTGACCCCCTTGAAATTCTATCCCACATTTTGGATGAAGCTCATAACCTAAAGATGAAAGTAAATTCCACTAAATCAAATATACTGACGATAAATTTATTGAAATCTATTCCCGCCTTCCTTGACCCTATCCCCCAAAATATTACTGTGTCTTCCTTTAAATTACTTGGGGTTACAATTTTCTATAATTTAAAGTGGGATATCCATGTGAAAGATATTAGCTAATGCATCCATGTCTCTCCTTAAGCTCTTGAATAAATTTAATATCCCCCAATCCCATTCTTTAAGTATCTATACTTCCTTTGTCCGCCCGCATGTTGAATATGCTTGTCCAGTTTGGCATCCTGGCATCTCCCGTGATGAATCAGATAAAATTGAATCTATTCAAAAAAGAGCCCTAAGAATAATTTTTTAAGTAAACTTTGGTACCATATTCACTCCTTCTAAAAAAAGCCAAGCTGGAAACTCTTGAGCACAGGAGAGGAACGCTGTGCCTCCGTTTCGCAAAAAATGCAATAATAAACCCTCGCACGGAAAACATTTTCCCCAAAAGACACTCCCCATCCAGACACCGCCTGCCACGTACTGTCTCTGAACCCATCCCTATCTTGTCCCCCATCCGTTGTTCTACCTCCAGATAAAAAAAAACCTTTTTCCCCTTAATTAATGAACAAAAAAACCAATATTTTTTTTTTTTTTTTTTTTTTTTTTTACTGCTGATACCCATGCTGGTGTCCGTTTGGCTCTTCCGTTCCCTCCCCTTTTTATATATTCTCTTTTAAACCTTTTTAATATTATTTTTACCTCAATTTTCTTTTTTGGTTTTGTTTTAATTTGTGCCTTTTTAACTTTCTTACATTTGACACTTTTTGTTTTTTAGACTAATGAATGGCTTTGCCTTTCTGATTTTGTTGTTTTTGGCATTGTTTAGCCAGTTTTTTAGTTCTTGTGCTAATTCTATGTCTTTTTTTGTTATATGACCCCGAAATGCGAATTCGGCCCTTCGGGGCTTGTGATAGTCACTTTTTCGAAATAAATATCTTACCTCTCACTCCCACCGTTTCCCCAAACACATCCTATAAAAATTTTGACATATCAATTTTGTTCAACGTAGTTGAAAGTTCTGGAAATTATGTCTTTGATGACGATATACCCCCCCCCCCCCACAGCCCTCAGGGCAAGGATTGTCAGTTATGCCCTGGGGACATATAAGGTTCTTATAGAAAGCGATGTTGTAGAAACTTCAAAAATGGCTCATTCGATTGGAAATTGAAAGGGCTAGTGCACTTTTTAATATTCGAAAGTGATTGAAGGGCAACTAACCCCCCTCTCTCACCCACCTTTTCCCCAAACACATCCTATCAAAATTTTGAAATATCAATTTTGTTGAACGTAGTTGAAAGTTCTGGATATTGCGTCTTTGATGATGATAACCCCCCACAGCCCTCAGGGCAAGGATTGTCAGTTAGGCCTTGGGGCCATATAAGGTTTCTATAAAAACTGATTTTGTACAAACTTGAAAAAGGGCTCATTTGATTGGAAATTGAAAGGGCTAGTGCCTTTTTTAAAAGTTAAAAGTGATTAGAGGGCAACGAACCCCCCTCTCATCCTCACTTTTTCCCAAATACCGTTAAAAAGAAATTTTGATATATCTATGTTGCTAAACTTAATCTAAAGATCTAGAAATTATGTCTTTGAGGATGATAGCCCCCTTAGAGCCCCCGGGGCAAGAGTCGTAAGTTGAGCCCTGGGGGTATATATGGTTTGTATAGCCCTGTGGAGTCCTCCATTATCATAGATGAGTTACTTGGGGACTGCTGCCTGCTTGTTGGAATTGCGTTCCTGCATCTACAATCTCCGAATGAATTTGTTTGGCCTATAATAGAACATCTTTTGCTCTCTAAAGAGTTCCAAAGCTGGAACTCATGTTTTGCTTTAACTTCGGTCAACGTAAGCGATAATCGAACCAAAAATAGTCGTCATGTTTTAAGTTTCAAAACAGCTGGCCAAATTTATCACAAAATTAATTTAGCGGCACATCCACCACAGACCCCTGAAGGTGATTTTGAACCATATTCAAATGTCCAAATGTACTTTTTAGATTCGAATGGAGATGTTAAAGAACACCCTTCACATCTTATATATATATATATATATATATATATATATATATATATATATATATATATATATATATATATATATATATATATATATATATATATATATTATTTCTTCTGATGAGCCCTAATGGAAGGCTCTACTTGGAAATATTTCACTAGATTTAAGGTGCTTTTGCTTGTAAATTTACAACGACTTACATTTATTGATGACGACTTGGCATGGATTTGGACATTTCTATTTGGTTGATGGTTCGGTTATACTGTTTGGTCCTAGGTAGTTGGATAGATGAGTAAGGTCAAAACCTCGTTCAAGTGCACATTTGTCTCAATTGCTGGATTAGGACGACAGTTTTTTTTTGTTTTTTTTTTTGCCAAGCAATTATCGCTTAAACATAATATGAATCCAGGTTGGATCTAGTGCTGGTGGAGGAAGCATCAAAAATTCCTCCCCGACGGACCATAACCCTGGTCCAGGTTTTACCTGAAATTTACGATTATTTGGCTAATTTATTACTTATTTTAAAATGGTATTATTAAGCAAAATCTCTATTTTGGGTAGTTTTTTTTTTTTTTTTTTTTTTTTTTCTTTTTTTTTGTATGATTAGTTAGAGTAATCTTATTACTTGTGGACTTTTGGCTTGGCTTTTGAAGATGTTTTAGACTTAGTATTGTTTGTCGTCTTGGTTTTGTTTGATTTCTGATTTTATATGTAATAATAATGGCAATGATAATATGCAAAGGGGTCTGCTAAACATTAGTAGGTGCAATGGTTGTTGTTTTATTTGCCAAGATAAAATCATCCCTCGAAATGATGCTAAAAGCACTTTATATAATAAAAAGTTTCAATGTTTATCAACTGGATAGGTAAATTGTAAAACAAATAATATTATCTATTTACTAGAATGTAAAAATTGTCAATTACAATATGTGGGGGAAACAATCAATAACATATATAAGAGATTTTCTGGACATAAAACTACAATTACCAGGGAAAAAACTAACAATTATCTAGTTGAACATTGTAATAATGGTAATTGCTCAGTATCTAATCTAACTATTACAATTTTAGAAAATCTGGACCTAGAAAACTTTACCAACGAAGAGGAACATAATAAATTACGCAGACGAGAATATTATTGGATTTAAGCTATTGGTACCGCTTATCCTTTTGGGCTAAATGATAGAGTTGCAAAATATGGAGACATGTCTAATGTAGTTGCTAACTGTATTAATGGGTTAACTGAGCACCCTTATTTCTTTTAATTGCCCCACTAAACGTAAAAACCGACCAAAAGGACATAGGAAAAATAATAAAAAGAATTATTTAGATTTAAATGCAATTTTAATCGATTTAGGTCACATATTTGAGACTAATGGAATGACTAGTTTAATAAAATCTTTAAATAAGTTATCAAGGAATAATTTAATAAAAGTATTCTGGATTGCAAAAAATAGTACAACATGTAACTCAAATTAATTTATGATGCAGTCTGCATTTTAGCTAAATAAAAGTCTATTTCAAAATATAAAAAATCTGATAAGATTGTTAAAAAGGATAATACATTATATTTTTCTGTTAATTTTAGTTCTAAACAAAGAGAAGATACTAATTTACCAATAGTCTTAAGCCAGCGAAGAGTGAAGAATGCCCTTCCATATAATCTGGTGTACAAAGATAGTCCAATTTTAATATATAAATATTCAAAAACGATTGGTCAAATGATTTTTAACTATAATTCAATACTTAAAAAACTTGACAGGGAGAGTAATTGGAAATCGGTTTGTAGTTGCGAGCAATTTTTACCGTATGTGGATCAAACTTACGAGCATGTTGTAACGGGGGATTTGTCCATTATAAAGCATCTTGATCTTCAAAATATAATGAAAATGGGGGATAAATTCCGTCTTTCTGACCGCATAAAGTTAGCAGATATTCTTAGGGGATTAAAGAATGATTTAAATTTATTTATTGATAAATGGTGCAAGAAGGAGAAAATTATTAAAGACAGATTTCAGAATTGGAAAAATTTGATTTTGACTAGTGTACGAAATAGCATGTATAGAATTAATCCAGCAGATTCTGAGAAAAATTCAATATTTTATAATGCCAATATGAAACAAGCAATTGCTAATATACAGAATGAATTTACATTTGTACCAGTTGATAAAGCTAGCAATAATTTTCCCATAGTTTGTCAGAAACTCTATTGTGATATTTTATCAAAAGAGCTAAAAAACAACAAATACATACGAAAAGGCTCATATAGATGAGAATAGTTTAATTGAAAATATAGAAGGAAGAATTTTGAAAAAAATCAATATTAAAATAAATGATAATGATAAAAAGTTTTCTTTCTTATATTGGACGATAAACTTTCATAAATATCCACCAAAACCACGTTTTATTGCCGGGACAGTAAGGTGTCCAACCAGAATTGCAGCTACTGACCTATCTTTAGTTTTAGGAGAAATTAGAAGTAAATTTAAAGCATTTTGCTCCGGAATTAAAAAAATCTCTAACTTTAACCCATATTGGAGTGTTAAAAACTCGTTACAAGTGATATATTGTTTGGCGAATGTTTCAGCTAAAAGAGTCGATTCATTTGATTTTACTACTCTGTATACAAAATTTTAACTTAATTTAGTATTCGAAAAATTTAAAATGGTCATAAAGAAATCTTTGCTTTTATCGAGTATCGGATTCTGGGAAATTGATTCTTTTAATAAAGCAGCATGAAGGACAAATTTCTTTATAAATGATGTTCATTCAAGATGATGTAGATTGGATGTGATATGTGATTTATTGGAATTTGTTCTATTTAATACTTTTATAATATTTAATGGGAATTTATATAAACAAACTGTTGGCATTCCTATGGGTGGGAATGCGAGTCCTTTCATAGCGGACCTGTTTCTAAGTCAATTAGAATACGAATTTATGATAAATAAAAATAGCCCAAGTAATGTAAAATATAACCTTTCAAATAATAAAAGATATCTGGACGATCTCTTAGTAAGAAATTGTGCAGAGTTTATTGAGATTTCAAAAAATATTTATCCACAAGAGTTAATTCTGGAGCCTAGCTGTGGGATAGGACAGTCTGACCATTTCTTAGATTTAAATATTAATATTTAAGATAATAATAAATTAGTTTTTAAAATATATAATAAAACGGATGATTTTAATTTTGAAGAAATTAATTTTCCATTCCTTGAAAGTAATATACATTCAAATATTACTTATTCAGCTTATTATTCCCAATTATTTAGGTATGCAAAAATATGCAATAATTACACAGATTTTAAAAATAGATTTAAAAAGCTGAGCGAAAAACTGATCTTAAGATGTTTTTTTGCCAAAAAAACTTGTTGGCAATTCAAAAAATTTAGTTTTATGTATCATGAACTTTTAGGTAAATATACAAAAAATTATAAAGAAATATTGAATGAAATTTTAATATAATTTCTCTTTCGCTTTTTTTTTGGAATTTTGAATTTGTAGACTGTTTTCAAACAAGCTTGAGGATCTTTATATCTGTAATTGGTTCCGGATACCAATAAAAGACACATCTGGACCAGTTTTCTTTTGTTCCAGAATGGTCTTAGCTCAGTGACCTCTGGGATTTTTTTAAGGAAACAATGAAACACTTTTTGTATGTAATTTTTAATAGCTTTACTAGTATGAATGTATTTCACAAGTTTTACCTGACATAGGGATACCATATAGATCTTATGGTAGAGGCTCCACTGTGCCGGGTAAAGAAAGTAAAGCCTCGAAACCTGTTAAGGCACGTGACATTTCTTCTGATGAGCCCTAATGGAAGGTTCTACTTGGAAATATTTCGCTAGATTTAAGGTGCTTTTGCTTGTAAATTTACAACGACTTACATTTATTGATGACGACTTGGCATGGATTTGGACTTTTCTATTTGGTTGATGGTTCGGTTATACTGTTTGGTCCTAGGTATTTGGATAGATGAGTAAGGTCAAAACCTCGTTCAAGTGCACATTTGTCTCAATTGCTGGATTAGGACGACAGTTTTTTTTGCCAAGTAATTACCTCTTAAACATAATATATATATATATATATATATATATATATATATATATATATATATATATATATATATATATATATATATATATATATATATATATATATATATATATATATATATATATATATATATATATATATATATATATATATATATATATATATATATATATATATATATATATATATATATATATATATATATATATATATATATATATATATATATATATATATATATATATATATATATATATATATATATATATATATATATATATATATATATATATATATATATATATATATATATATATATATATATATATATATATATATATATATATATATATATATATATATATATATATATACAAAAAATTCCAATCGGGCCCCGAACTTAGTAGATCCAGCCCCTGGCAGGGAAAAAAGGGGAGTTTATCCCCCCCGCAAGATTTATCCCCTCTTTATTTGGAAAAATGTCTCTTTCGTGCATTTTCATTGAAAATGGCCTTTTCCTTTGTGTTTTCATTGAAAATAAAATGAAAAACAATAAAATTGTCCCCCCTAGATTTTAAAAATACGTTTTTACCAGTCCCTCTCCCCCTAAATTTTAGTGAATTGACGCCACTGCCTTGAATGATCCGGTTTTGAAAAGGAGGTTTTTTCTTTATTTAAGTGATTCTTAAAATTTCCACAATCTTTATAATGAAAATTATTTGAAAATTTTGAAAATTATGCGATGGTTCACGAGCCTTTCCGTTAAAAATAAAAAAAAATAGGAGTTGCAAATACCTTGGACAGCGATACCATAGACCCATGGTGCAGCAGTGCAATTTAAGTCGTTTGAACGAGAAGGAAATGCGGCCTAGACATAAAGCGTAATCGTTCGACCTGCTGTTAGGATGAACTATAGAGAGATTAATTTTCTTTTCTAATGCATAAAATTGTCCTAAAAATAAAATACTTTCATCTCGAAATGCACTAGAAAGCGAAAAGTCTTTTTTATGGTAAGTAAAAAATCATTTTCGCACTTAATCATTAAATAAAATAGTTTTTTAAAATAGTATTTTTAGTTTATAACTTACCTGGATGAAAATGGAAGAGGATTTTTAATCATATGAATTGAAACCTGCTTAATATATGATCTTCTATAAGGCTGAAGTCATCCTGACCCCCACTGTATAAACACGCCTGAATACACACATATCCTAATCCACCCTTTTATTAATATTAAATAAAAAAAACAATTTTTTTTAACTGAAAGTAAGGAACGACGTTAAAACTTAAAACGAACAGAAATTATTCCGTATATGAAAGGGGCTGTCCCCTCCTCAATGCCTCGCTATTTACGCTAAAGTTTTTCATTGCTTAAGAAGAATAGAGTTGTGAAAAAGTCAAACTTTAGCGGAAAGAGCGAGGCGTTGAGGAGAGGTTAGCCCCTTTCACATACAGTATAATTTCTGTTCGTTTTAAGTTTAAATGTCCTTCCTTACTTTCAGTTAAACAAACCTGTTTTTTTTATTTTATTTCTGAACGTTTTTGAATTAATGCAGGATTTGATTTTGGCTCACGGAACATGAATAATTAAAAAAAAATTTGAATATTAATTTTACTTTTATTTGGTTAAATGGCTTTCTCGAAACTTGTTTAATTTTATTTACGAACGTTTTTATTAGTAATAAGTATACGTAACTTACGAATTAACTTACGTAACGAACCTCTATATTCTTATATTTTTTAATACGTATATTAGAGGGTTCGCCCCATAGTCAATACCTTGCTCTTTAAGCTAAAGTTCAAATTTTGTTCAATTTCTTTAAAAATGACCTCTTAATCACAACTGCCGTTAATTAGAATAAATAGCTCTTATGAAAGTACTAAATAATCTTTGGCTTAAAGAGTGAGGTATTGACTAGGGGATGAACCAAATCATATACGTAATGTTTTCTGTCGTTTTAAGTTTTGATGTTGCTCCCTACTTTCAGTTAAAAAACTTGTTTTTTTTATATATAATTTCTTATCTTTATTTAAATAATGCTGGTAAATCCGGCGCCCCCTTCGTAGCAATGATCCTTCTCACATGAAAATTTCCTTCATGGTATGATCCTCCCACATAACCCCCGACCCACCCCCCAGTCCTACCAGAAAAAATACCCACTGAAAACGTCAGTATACTTACCAATAACCAATCCTATATGTTAACAGTGGGTAAAGTTCATAACTTTCAGCCCCCCCCCCGGGGACTTCGGGGGATTAAGTCATCCTAAAAGACACAGCTATCATATTTTCGACCACGCTGAACCAACTGGCTATCTCAAAATTTTGATCGGGTGACTTTGGGAAAAAAATGAGCGTGGGAGGGGGCCTAGTTACCCTCCATTTTTTTGGTCACCTAAAAAAGGCGCTACAACTTTTAATTTCTGTTCCAATGAGCCCTCCCACGATATTCTAGTACTACTGGGTCAATACGATCTCCCCTGGGAAAAAAAAACAAACAAAAGAAAACAAACAAACATATAAACACGCATCCGTGATCTTTCTTCTGGCAAAAAATGCAAAATTCCACATTTTTGCAGATAGGAGCTTCAAACCTCCGCAGTAGGGTTCTCTGATACGCTGAATATGATGGTGAGATTTCCATTAAGGTTCTATAACTTTTAGGGGGACTTTCCCCCTTTTTTCGAAAATCAGCCAAATTTTCTCAGGCGCGTAACTTTTGATAGGTAGGACTAAACTTGATGAAACTTATATATTTGAAATCAGCATTAAAATCTGATTTTTTTATGTTTTCTAGAGAAATCCGTTGTCACGGATAAACAGTTCGTGGTAACGAACTGTAAGTAAGGAGCGACCCGGCTCAATGGTAGCCGAAACTGTAGAAAACGAAATTTTGATACCGATATAGGAAAAACAACCCGAAGTGCATTTTTTGGATGCCATATGACATTTATAATAGTATTGGCAAGTTGAATTTATTAAAAGTTATTAGGTATAAAAATTAGCTTTTAAACGAGCTCTTAATCATCTCTATTGTGTCCCAATACCTTCTCCAGCTTTTCTATTCCAGAAATAACACCCAAATAGAACTTTTTGAGGGCCCTATGGCACTTTATGATGGCATTATCAAGTCAAAATTATTAAAAGCGATTAGATATAAAAACTAACTTTTAAATTAGCCCTATAACAGGGTGGCTGGCGTTTACCCCCCCCCCCCGGAAAAATAACCCACGTAAAATAGCCCCCCCCCCGTAAAATACCCCCTGTGGAGAATAAGGCTTTCCAAATTTGAGAATTTTATTGGAGATTTTTTTTTTATTTCCGTAGGGGGAAAAAATTTTGTTGCTTGTGTATAATGTACCACTCACTCAAGCTTACGCTGTGTAAAACTTGAGGACAAACCGGTTTCTTCCTTAGTTTTTTTTTCAGCTTAGCGCGAGACAAGACAAAGAGAAGTGACAGAATATATGAGAAATATATAATTTGGGCTATATATTTGCAAATAAAGGGGGAGGGGGTGGTAAAGTATTTGATCAGTTTGAAGTCAGAAAACAATTCTTTCTAGGTAAGGCTACTAAAAAATTACAGTAGAATAGCGAGGTTTCTGGAAATTTTGAAAACTAAAAAAAAAAAAAAAAAAAAAAATTCCAGTATAAAGTAAATGTAATATTTTATTTAAGTGTTTTTTCCTAGTGTTAAGTGTTTTTTTTCTTTGTATTTTACTATGATCATGGCCGTATATTTGGCTTTAAAATACACTTCTCTATCTATCTATCTAATATGCAGAATAATTGTACCAAACAAATTTTGCATGCAGACCAGCTATACTTTACCCCCCCCCCCCTCTAATATGCAAATGTATAGCCCAAATTTATTTCTAAAGTAACGAAGAAACTAAAATAAAAACTGGTGCGTTCTAGAATTTTACACAGAGTAAACTTGAGTGGCACATAATACACAAGTAACAAAATTCCTCCCCCCTTCGAAAAAAAAAAAAAAAGTCGAACAAAATTCTCAAATTTGGAAAGCCTTATTTTCTACCGGGGGGGGGGGTATTTTCCCCGGGAGCATTTTCCGGGGGGGGAGGGGGTAAACGTCTAGAACCCCTTAACAGATTTTGCAGTGCCCAGCCTAGTCTTTCCACACCAGAAACGGCACCTAAATTGCATTTTTTTTTTCTGTGCCATATGACGCTTTTTGATGACGTTAATAAGTTGAATTTATGAATATCGGCTAGATATAAAAATTAGCTTTTTAAACGAGCCCTTAAACAGCTCTTTATGATGTTCGCGTACCCCGGTAGCAGCAAAGGAAAAAAACGAAGGAAAACAAGAGGAGACATCAGTGCTAGCCTAAAAAAGGGATTTTTATTGTTGTTCAATGTCATAGGCTATAAGTGTCCTGTACAGAGTTTACCACTATGGCAATTTCAGTGGTGTATTCTTCATTTTCTCCCTATGCAGTTTTTTCCAATGGAATTTTTAAGCTTTTGATTACTATGGGCCGTGGTTCACTCTTTACTGGGTTACAGCGATAGCTGCAACCTAGCAAAGTTGGTTTCAGTGCAACTTAGTAGCCCACGCCACTCCTGAGGTATTGCATACACACCGTTTTGACAACCTGTTATTGCGTAGTGTCTTTTGCTCTACCTTACTATTTTACCGTGCATAGATTACAGGCATCATAGGAATATCATATTATAGCGTTAAAAACATATTTCATGTATTCATTGCAGACAAAGATTTGTTAAGCCTTCCTCTCTCTCCAAAAGCTAAATTTGAATATCGCTTTCCCATCCCTCCCTTGTTCCGTTCTCCAGGCGCCTGAAAGTTTCAACTCCATTTGTGAAGTTTGTGAACATCCGTATATGCTCTTAATATCTTTGTTGAGCATGACGAGTTGAAATCGATTGCAACTTGTAATCCTACTTATAATGACAAAACGGTGCGTTAATAACCAAATTAGTGGTAGCTAATATAATTCGAATACCACTCTATTTTTCAAATTACTAGCCATAAGGCCTTCCATCATTACTTACGAGGAAGGGCTGTCTGTGTAGAGTTATTGTTTTTGGTGTTTTTGAACTTGTTCCTCTTTTGCTTTAAGTCCAGAATAGACAAATCATTTCCCACAAATAAAGTCAGAATAAAATGACTACAGACACAAAACTGTGAGCAAAATAAAAGTAGTAATTGAATAGATAAATAAAAATAAAAGTAGTAAAGTAAAATAAAAGTAGTAAAGTAAAAGTACCGCTGTGAATTTTGCTAATCAAAGAAAAAAATACATTGTGAAACATGTAAAAGCATTTTTTATTAAAAATTGTTTTGGTGTGTGTGTGTATTTTCATTAAAAAAACAAAAAAAACCAATAGTTTTGTATCTCTTCTGTTTTGGTGTTGCATTAAAAAATTCCCCCACCCCCCATACTTTCCGTGAGTTGACGCTACTGGTGATGATGTTACAGCATTGCAAAGTGCTTAATTTAGTAGACTCCAAATACCGTCAAAATTACATAAAGAATTGCGAGGCGAGTCAAATTTCTCGTGGTATCCTGTATCCCCAAATGATGACCATGAGGTCAAAAACTCTTTTGTCCCCTATTTTGTTTCCCATTTTAATAATTGATATAACTTTTGTTTTATATTTATCCCCTAACATCTGTTTTATTATTGATTAAATTTTTTGTTTTATGTTTATCCCATAACATTTGTTTTATTATGGTAATTTTGACGTGCTTATGCTAGCTTTTGTGCTATTTTAGCCAAAAAATCATATTCTATTCTATTCTATTCTAAGATTTATGATTAATATGAAGGAGCATAAACATAGCAATAGAGTGTTTTTGAATCTGAAAACAGGGAGATGGACCAATGAAACAAAAAAGGATATTGATGCTTCTAAATTGACCTTCCGGTGTTTTTTTGAAAAAATGCTTTTTGGTAAAAAAGTGCTACTTTGAAAAAAAATACCACTTTTACTAAAAAGTGTCAAGTTTCCCGAAAAGTGCCACTTTAAAAAAATTTGCCAAAAGTGGCACCAGTGGCAAGCCTGCTTGTCTTTATTTGGAGTTTGTCTGCAGGGTTACCAGCCCTAATGATTTATCACTATATCTTGTGATTTTTAAAACTAGGGATTTTCTGCTAAATCCAGTGATTTTTCACGATATAGCGAGTAGATTCATGATTCAATCGAATAAATCATACAAGAAACTAACCATTAAAAAAAATATATAGGGATTCACTACAGTTCCTATGATGTTCCAGATTAGCATTTATGCAAATATACCGCTTTTAAAACTTCCGATTTACCACCATATTTCCATATCAGATAAGACCCAAGAGTGTTATCATCAAGATAATAGACGAACTAGTTAATCGAAAAAATTGCAAAAATGTTCTGTACTTCTTACTTTACAACATTTGATCAGGTCTAATTTTTGTCTTCATATTTATATTGTTTTTTTCTCTCTGTAATCTATCAGTTCTAAGTTAGTTATTATATAAACTAAAATATTATATTTTCATCATATTTGGTATATTTCATTAGGGTTAACGTACATTTACTTCTTGGTTTTGTTCCATATAATTAACAAGTGCCTCTTTATTTTTAAGAAGCAATAAGACCGATGCTTATCGAAATTTGTGAACAGTGGGACACATTTTTTCCATGGAGTCATAAAAAGCCATTTTCAAAATTGTCGCTGGTGTCCTAGTAATTACACTAGCTCAACTGGAATAAAAAGAAAAACAGTTTATGTAATTTTTTGGGAAAAAACCGGGGTTTTGGATCGACAAGGAAAAAGAAATTAAAAAGAAAAACCAAATATTTCGATTAAATCACCGATAACCAATTTTCAGTGATCGGGGTATATGCCAAGGGTACCAATTCGGGAACAGAGAGGAAGCAAGAATATTGTTCCATTCTCTGCATAAAGATGCAAAAAGGTATTTCTCAAAATTTAAAAGGGTAATTTTTGCTTGAGAAAAAACAAAACATCAATCTAAAGGTATTTTTATACATCTAAGGGGTAATTTTACTCCCTTCCTGTAGGTGTTCCTGTATAGAATATGGTAAAGAAACAAAACAATTATTAATTACATTGATAAAGAATAGTTTAATTCTAGAGATCTGATTTCTGGTCAATAATCTAGTGATTTATGTGCTGATTTAGGGATTTTTTTTCAATAATCTAGTGATTTTTTTCTCACCGGGTAGCAACATTGTTTGTCGTCTGAGAGAACCACATAAAAAAGACCAGAAGAAAAAAGATTAACAAACGATGCCCTAATCTAAAACATATGTGGCAAGTAGATAAATTATAAGTAATTTGATTGTTCAGATTAAGAATTTGGTTCAGTTTTTGATCAGTAGCCTTAGGTTTCATGCAGTATTAGGTCTCATGATCGTGGGAGGCAAGGTACACCACAATAGTGTATAAGATAGCGTTACCCTCATTGTTGAAACGGTTGAAGAGGGCAAACAGTAACCAGGAGTAGTATTGAAGTAATACGTTTGACAAGACAGTCCCCCCTATGGTACTAGGCACTCCAACAAGATAGTATCCCCTTATTGTAGTAGGCACTCCATTAAGACAATAAGGGGGGACTGTCAGCTCAAACATATTACTCTAATAAGGGGGTACTGTCCGCTCTGAGTGACTACTACAATAAGGGGGTACTGGCTGCTCAAACGTGTTACTACAATAAGGTTGTACTGGCCGCTCAAACGTATTACTACAATAAGGGGGTACTGTCTTGTTGGAGTGCTTACTACAATAAGGGGGCACTGTCTTGTTGGAGTACCTACTACAATAATGGGGTACTGCCACTCAAACGTAATACTACAATAAGGGATACTGGCTACTCAAACGTATTACTAAAGATACTGTCTTGTTTGAGTGCCTACTACAATAAGGGGATACTGTCTTGTTGGAGTGCCTACTACAATAGGGTGAGAGAGGGTTAATGGGTCTGAAGAAATTAAGTTCCTGCCCTGTCCCAAGCCCACTGATGGCAAAGTCAGATCTAGAGCATTTTTTTCTTGGGGGGGGGGCAAATTGACAAGGACGCCAATAATTAACCGAAATAGCACGTTTATTTAAAAATAGACAAACTCGAAATGAGGGCGCCAGAAAAATTTTGAAGCCGGGGCTCATGACAGATTGCTTTCAAGACCAATTTGGCAAGAGCATCGAAATCCATTAAAAATCCAAAAGACTATATCCAAATCCCGTATATAGAACAAGAAAGATCGTGTAAAAGCGATAATAGACAAAGTCACACGCGTCATAGTTTGATCGGGAGGGGGGGGTCAAGATATCTTAGGCTAAATAAAAACTCTCTCTCTCTCTCTCTCTCTCTCTCTCTCTCTCTCTCTCTCTCTCTCTTTCGCTCTTTCTCTCTCTCCATTCTTCGGCAATTTTTTGTTACTTTATTTGTAAAAAAAAAACATATTGTTTGATATCAGTCCTCAGTCGCGTCTAATATTGTTGTTTTTAGTGAAAAATTCTTATAAAATTGATTAGCATACTTTTATATAAGGCCATTACTGAGTTTATTTAGATTATGCTCGAATCCTTTAGATATCTGCTTTAGATTATATCTATATGATTATATTCAAGTCCTCTATATGGAACAAGGAACAAGTCTAAAATCTATAGAATCTGAGAGTCAGGGTGCCCTTCTCTAAAAAAATTTTCAAAATTTATTATCCTATTTTGTAGGGTATGTCTACAATAGCAGAGCTTCGTCGAATCTCAGTATTTTCTATAACAGTTTTAAATAAAATGACCACAAATAAGGCAAATATTTTTCCTAAAAAATCAACATAATCCAAAAGCCTATGTGGAGAAGCTAGCCGGACTAGAAAGTGCAAATTTATGAAAATGTTAGCAGGACAATGATACGCCAGAAGTAGTCCCTGTTGTTGATGCATATTTATTTTTAGGAGGCAAGTTAATCTAGAAAAATCTATCCCTCTTATTGCCACAGGTAACACTCAGCGCACAGATGAGCCAGAGGCTTCAGGGAGTAGTGCACCTCAGTCATCGTCTCCGCCCCTGACGAATCGACATTTACCTGACGGAACCGACATCTCAATGATTCCCAGCGTCAACTGCATTGTGAACATGTCCTATTTTGTTGACGAGCTTACTGAAGTTATACTTCACAGATTAAAGTGCAGAAACGTAGATTCCAAGGTGTGTATAACCAAAGTGTCGTCCATTGGACTCCAGTCCCAGATGCTGCAGACTATTAGTCATCAAAGACAAGAAGAAATATTTACAAAATACTCCTTGGATTAAGGTTTGTCTAAAATGATCGCGTGGTAATGACTCCAGAAGAAGACCGAAATAGTCTCGACTGCTTCGGCTGACCTAAGCTCAACTCAAATGCAGCTGCCTGTCATTTTCATTTTCCTCTTTAGTGTGTTTTGTCTGCCAGGATTTCTCGTCATAGACCTTTGGGGGAGGGGGGTAGAGGATGTTGCGTCTATGCATGTGCTATATGCTTGAACAAATGTATATTTTAATCTAAGGTTCTCTTGTTCATGAGGGAAGCGATCAAGCCCCCCTCGAGTTTCTTTTTTTGTATTTGAGCTTCATGTTCGTATAAAAAATGTTTTGAAAATGATAATCATGCGTCAAAAAGTACAGCCCTTCAAATATTTCCTGGGGAGGGGGATGAAATATCAAAAGTGAACTAAAAGGTGATTATTTTTATGGATTTCAAGGTGAGTTCTTAGAACGACAATCGTTTCACAGAATACCTTCCACGGACTCTAGTAGGCTATGCCCTCCTTTCCTGAGGATCCAGATGATATTATAAAATAAGCATAATAAAGGAAATGAGAAATAAAGTCATTTGAAACTTTGTTAAACAAAGCCACTGTTAGTGCTTTCTCCCCTCCCCCTTCTTCTTCATCCGTTAAAGGCAAACTAACAGTCTTTCGCTCAACTTATTGTTTATTTCCCGTCTAACAGGTCAAGCTGTATAACAATAGAAGCAATAATAACCAAATTAACTAATTAGTGAAAAAAGTTTATTAAAGAAAAAATAAGGGAATAAAACATAAAGAAAAAAATAAGAAAGACATGGAAAAGGACATCAGAAAGAGAAAATCAGACACACGCAAAAAAAAATTAAAATAGACGCATCAAAGTTTGGCGAGGCAATAAGTACCAATACACCAATAAACAGTATCTGAAGCACTGGTAACATAAAGTATTGGTCAATATGCTAGCAGCTTTCTAATAGTAGGCAATTTGGCAGATGGAACTTCCTCACTATTTTTCGACTTCGCTAGAGTAGGCGAAGATAAAGGAGAAAGGTAAGGAAATGGAAATGGGAAAACTGAATTTCAAACGCAAGATAGGTTTTATCATTCCTAAGGCGCTATATCATTCCTAAAACTGCTTTGATTCATTTTACCGCCCTCCTCTAATATGCAAATATATGGCCAAAATTATTGAAGCTATAATATTTCGTTAGACCTAACAGAAAAACAGTGATAACTTTCCTCTACTTCCGTCTTGAAATGCTTTAACTACATTAGTTTATTTTTTGTAACGTTAGTCGTTACATTTTCTTTAAAGCCGATTAAGCGTATGTCAGAAGGAACAGCTAAATGGCCTTGCCTTTTTACCCGTAATGCATTTACTCGTTATTACTGTGTCAAATTTTAAACCAGTAAAAAGAACATAAAACAATAATGACTTTTTTTTTGCTTGAAAGCTTAAGCAAGTAAAATAGCATAAATATTTTGCGAGTTGTACAAACCTGTGGTACAAACAGTTTTACGAGTGAACTATCTATTTCTCTGTCGTCAGGCTAAACCACAAACCCTGGTCTATCTTATTTGAAATGCCAAAGACAGTGAAAATAAGATCTGGTTGGTTAAATTGGTTAAGCAGAAATTTTCAAAGCCATTTTTAGTTGTAAGCCATAGCCATATAGCTTACATAGCCATAATCTAAATACTTGAAGTACCAAGGACAGTGAAAATGAAATCCGACAGCTTGAATTGGTCAAGTGGAAACTTACATAAACATTTTTACTTGTAAACTAGTTGCAAAACTAGGTGGCACAGGGATCCGTTGCCCCCCCCCCCCGCCAACGATTGCTGCCACTGGAGCGAGTAGATCTTTCTTGTAGACATAATGTTCAGATTTGCAAAAACAAACATACTGGTACCGTTTTAAATTTTATATATTAATTACTTAGCAATTAATTAATTAGCAAAACTAAATAATTAGTTTTGCTTATTTATTTCCTGGTTTTGACTTTACTTCACAATAATGTAACCCCATACCATAAAGAATCAGCCTGTCTCGTCCATTATAAGCTTTTTCAGTTTGTGTGGCCAAACTATTTAAAATTCATTAAGTGGTCTTGCCATAACTTGCAGAGCTCAAATAAGCGATCCAAATCAACAGCAGAAAACTAAAAGCCGACATCTAACTTCCCTGGAATCTTAAAAAAACCTTCAAAATTCTCTGGTTTTGTGCTGGAGATACATATATTTAGTTTTAGATGCATATATTTTATTTTTAGTGGAATATCTTAAGATAATATTATGTACTAGTTTGCCTTATCGTTTATACCAAAAAAAAAACAAAAAACTTTTCGCATACTGACCAATGGTCTGCGCAATTTAGGACCCGATTTACAGATTCTCTACCTTCGGCGGGGAATTCACTGCGTGGTTGGGGGCAAATTATTCGACGTTTTCCCCCAAGATTTCTCTAGGTGCTCATTTAGAGCTGTGTCAACTCTGGCTGAGCTTACGGAGTCACGCCACTGACTCCCCTTCTAAACCAAGTAATCAGCAACATCGAGAGTCGAACCCCTGTCTTACGTACAAAGGAGTTCAAGTCTAGCGTACTAACCACTCGTCTAGGACGGCTCATTAAAGAATAAGCAGTAACAAAATGTGATTCAGTCCTAATTTTTAGGATCATAATGAAAGTAAGGTTAAAAGGGTTTGGCCACGTTTTACGGATGAAGTGTGATTAGGACATCTATCTGGGGGACAGGAAATATCCGATCGTCCTCTATTAGGGAGGTAAAAGGTCATCCATAAGATTTAAAGAAAACTGGAACTGAGTGAAAGGGGATAAGAGTGAAGCTTTGAATATATGATGATACATATTTATGTGTTTGAAATTGGACTAAAGCTATATTGAACGAACAATTATTTTATCGAGTTTATTTTTGTTGGTGTTTCTGCAAGGATAAAGTATATTATAAAAAATGATTTATAACTAAATCGAAGACCCTTGCTGTGAATGCTATTTTGATAATGCAACATAGCTGCCAAGCCTTCAGGGCACTTAGATTTCTTCACCGTTTGCTAAAGGTATTTTAAAAGGAAAGCAGAGCCATCTAAGCTCACTATTAATTGTGAATTGTCCTGTATTATTCTTCTCATACCTCTCATACTTGGTAACCCAATATGGGTAAAAATTTTGCACTTTACTGAAAAAACATAAATGTTTTTACTTTTATAAATTTAATAAATCAAATAATATTAACATTTTGGTTATTAAATATCAGTATATGCATATTAAACTGACAATGCACATTCATTTGTATTTTTTTCAGTAAAGTGCAAATTTTGTTCTGGCCATGGGAAGGCATAGGGGTTTTGAGCCCAACTTATGTTAATTTCTGCTCGTTTTGAGTTTGACTCGGTTATTTATTGTAATTTCTGTTCATTTTGGGTTTCATTTATTTATCGATGTTGATTTTTGGTAGTTCCACGCTTTGTAGATTATTCGATTTTGTTTCTGCTCATTTTTTGTTTAATGGAGTTCTTTACTTTTCTTTGAAAAACTTATTTTGTGGAAAAACTTGTTTTTAATTAATTTCTGTTCGTTTTATATTGATATAATCATTTCAGGGAAAAAGGAAATAATACTTTAAATCTTTTCGTTTTTTTTTTAATTTTATAGTTTGGCCTGCTATTTGTATGCTGCAGAAAAATTTTCAGCAATTTTTAACAACATACACTCTCCTAAAAATCTGGACATAAGTAGCCTAGTACTGTTTAATTTAGTTCTATACCTCCTCTAGATAACCGAGAAAAGAAAACTTGATACCGTTTGCAAAAAAATCTCTTTACTTTCTTTGATAGCCTGAATAAATTTACGCTATTTTAACTTGGCTAAATCTCAAGAGCAGAATTAGTCCCGAAAGTTTGAACATAATACCCTCAGTTGTTCTTGGGATACTGCTGAGATGCCTTATGGGTAATTAGTATTAACACAGTGCATTTTGATTTAATCTTAAGGCAACATTTAGTTTTTAAACCTAATGGGCAAATGGAAGGGTGGGCGTGGGAAGGGGATTAGTTGCCCTCCAATCACTTTTGAATATTAAAAAGGGCATCAGCCCTTTCTATTTTCAATCGAAAGAGCCATTTTCGAAGTTCCCACGACAACTCCTTCGATGCGACGTGCCCTGGTCTAAACAAAAAAAAAAAAAAAAAATACATTATACCCACATCGATCTTTACTATAAAAATGTCAACCCTTCCAATTACATTGGACTACTAAAAAGGGCACTATGCCTTTCGATTTCCAATCGAATGAACCCTGTTTGAAACGATAACGCTTTCTAGAGACACCTTATATGCTCCCAGGGCTTAAATTACAACCCTTATCCTAAGGGCTGTTAGGATGGTTGTCATCCTCTAAGACCTAATTTCCAGAACTTTCAACTACATTAAACAAAATGGCTATCTCAAAATTTTGATTTGATTTATTTTGGGAAATGGTGGGCGTGAGAGAGGCGGTAGTTGCTCTCCAATCACTTTCAACAATTAAAAATGGCACTAGCCCTTTCAATTTCCAACAAAATGAGCCCTTTTGAAGTTTCTACGACAAAACTTTCAATAAAAATCTTACATGCCCCCAGGGCATAACTTACAACCCTTGCCCCGAGGGCTGGGGGGTGTCATTCTCAAAGACCTAATTTCCAGAACTTTCTACTACGTTCAACAAAATGGCTATCCGAAAATTTTGATTGGATGTGTTTGGATAAATGGTGGGTGTGATAGGGGGTGTAGTTACCCTCCAATCACTTTCGAAAATTATAAAGGGCACTAGCCCTCTCAATTTCCAATTGAATGAGCCCCTTTTGAAGTTTTACGACAACCTTATATGCCCCCAGGGCATAGCTTACAATCTTTGTCCTTGTGGCTCTAGTGAGTTTGTCATCATTAAATACATAATTTCCAGAACTTTCAACTACGTTGAATAAAATGGCTATGTCTAAAACCATGATTGAATGTTTTTGAGGAAATGATTGGCGTGAGAGGGGAGTTACTTACTCTCCACTCACTTTCGACTATTAAAAAGGGCATTTCAATTTCCAATCAAATGAGCCCTTTTTGAAAATTTTACAACAGCTTTCTATATAAACCTTATATTCCCCAGGGCATAACCTACAACCCTTACCCTAAGGGCTGTTAGGGTGGTTGTCATCCTCTAAGACCTAATTTCAAGAACTTTCAACTACATTAAACAAAATGGCTATCTAAAAATTTTGATTTGATGTGTTTTGGGAAATGGTGGGCGTGAGAGAGGCGGTAGTTGCTCTCCAATCACTTTCAACAATTAAAAATGGCACTAGCCCTTTCAATTTCCAACAAAATGAGCCCTTTTGAAGTTTCTACGACAAAACTTTCAATGAAAATCTTATATGCCCCCAGGGCATAACTTACAACCCTTGCCCTGAGGGCTGGAGGGGGTGTCATTCTCAAAGACCTAATTTCCAGAACTTTCTACTACGTTGAAGAAAATGGCTATCTGAAAATTTTGATTGGACGTGTTTGGAGGAATGGTGGGCGTGAGAGGGGGGTTAGTTACCCTCCAATCACTTTCGAATATTAAAAAGGGCACTAGCCCTCTCAATTTCCAATTGAGGGTAACTATTGGAGGGTAACTTTTGAAGTTTTAAGACAACCTTCCATGCCCCCAGGGCATAGCTTACAATCTTTGCCCTTGTGGCTCTAGTGGGTTTGTCATCATTAAATACTTAATTTCCAGAACTTTCAACTACGTTGAATAAAATGGCTATGTCTAAAACCTTGATTGAATGTTTTTGAGGAAATGGTTGGCGTGAGAGGGGAGTTACTTATTCTCCACTCACTTTCGACTATTAAAAAGGGCATTTGAATTTCCAATCGAATGAGCCCTTTTTGAAAATTTTACAACAGCTTTCTATATAAACCTTATATTCCCCAGGGCATAACTTACAACCCTTGAACTGAGGGCTCTGAGTGGGTTATCATCCTAAAAGACCGAACTTCCAGAACTTTCAACTACGTTGAACAAAATGGATATCTCAAAATTTTGATTGGATTTGTTTGGGAAAATGGTGGGCTTGAGAGGGGCTTTAGTCGCTATCCAATCACTTTCAACTATTAAAAAAGGCACTAGCCCTTTCAATTTACAACTGAATTATCCCTTTTGAAGTTTCTACGACAACGCTTTCAATAAAACTTTATATGCCCCCAGGGCATAACTTACAACCCTTGCCCTGAGGGCTAGGGAGGGGGGTTGTCATCCTTAAAGCCCTAATTTCCTAAACTTTCAACTACGTTGAATAAAATAGCTATGTAAAAATTTTGATTGGATGTGTTTGGGGAAAAGCTGGGTGTGAGAGGGGGCTTAGTTGCCCTCAAAACGCTCTCTACTATTAAAAACGGAACTATCTCTTTGAATTTCAAATCGAATGAGCCCTTTTTCAAGCTTCTACGACAAAGCTTTCAATAAAACCTTATATGCCCCCAGGGCATAACTTATAACACTTGCCCTGAAGACTGTGGGGGGGGGGTGTCCTGCTCAAAGGTATAATTTCCTGAACTTTAAACGCCGTGGGACAAATTGGCTATCTAAAAATTTTTTTTGATGTGTTTGGGAAAATGGTGGGCGTGGAAGGGGTGTTAGATGCCTCCCAATCACTTTCGACTATTAAAAAGGGCACTAGCCATTTCAATTTCCAATCGGATGAGCCGTTTTTGAAGTTTCTACGACAATAAGTTCTATAAAAACTTATATGCCCCCAGGGCATAACTTACAACCCTTGCCATGAGCACTGTGGGGGGGGGGGGTTCATCATCCTCAAAGACCTAATTTCCAGAACTTAAAACTACATTGAAAAAAATGGCTTTCTCAAAATTTTGATTGGATGCGTTTGGGGAAAAGGTGGGCGTGAGAGGGGGTTTGTTGTCCTCCAATCACTTTCGACTATTAAAAAGGGCACTAGCCCTTTGAATTCCCAATCTAATGAGCTTTTTTTGTAGTTTCTACGACGACGCCTTCTATAAAAACCTTATATGCCCCCAGTGCATAACTTACAACACTTGCCCTGATGGCTGTGGGGGAGTGTCCTTTTCAAAAACATTAATTTTTACTAAGGAATCAACTACGCTGAACAAAATGGCTATCTAAAAATTTTGATTGGATGTGTTTCGGGAAATGGTGGGCGTGGAAGGGGTGTTAGTCGCCTTCTAATCAGTCTCGACTATTAAAAAGGGCACAAGCCACAATTTCCAATTGAATGAGATCTTTTCGATGTTTCTACGAAAACTTCGATACGAGGTGCCCTGCTCTAAAGGGAAAAAATAATAAGTAATACATTTTCCCAACATCGTTCTTATATGCCCTCAGGGCATAACTTAAAACCCTTGCCCTGGGGGTTTTGGGGGAGTGTCCTCCTCAAAAACATATTTTCTATCTGGAAATCAGCTAAGTTGAACAAAATGGCTGTCTCAAAATTTTGATTGGATGTGTTTGGGGGAATGATGGGCGTGGGAGGGGGGGGGCTACTTGCCCTCCAGTCACTTTCGACTATTAAAAAGGGCACTAGCCTCCCCAATTTGCAATCGAATGAGACCTTTTCGAAGTTTCTACGGCAACTCCTTCGAAACGAAGTGCCCTGGTATGGAAAAAAAAACAAAAAAATGAATCATACATTGTGCCAACATAGTTCTTTACTTAGGCAGCTCGATTGCGCTGCCTGTGATTCCTTCAGGGATGTCATTGGCTAAGTTTTGAGTGGGTCAAAATTAAAGAGCGTGCGTAACAGATGAATGAAGACAATGTTCAAAACATGAAGTTCAGGAAAATGCTCATAGCCTAGAGTCACAATGCGGAACATCTTACCTGTCAGTAAAACATCCTGATTGCAACTTAGATTGCTGGAAGGATGTTAGTAGTTGTTTGAGAATGATTAAGCCTCTTGAAATTTGAAACACTCTGGTGGAACCTCTGCTCATATTCATCTTCCTGGGGTAATAGGAAGTGATACCTATAAAACCAGATCCTTTTGCAGACCAGCAGTCACAGGTCAACCTAGCCTTAGTGGCAGACCGTAAAGCAGCCTTCCGTTTAACTTTTTTTCTGGTAGCAACATTTATGTGATGATAGACGGTTTCCCAGGATGGTGCTTTCAAGCCCCATGTTGTTCATTTAATAAGCTGTTTCATATTTGGCTTACCAAACACAGAAAGTTGCAATTTGTCCTTAAAAAGGGCTGTGTAAACATTTCCGGGATTATTTTGATTTGACTTATGAGCTAATTAATTCTTCTACTTATAATCTTTCATGTAAGCATAGAATTTTTGCAGGGTATTTTTTACATTTCTCAAATACATTTCTCTTCAATTTACATTTTATTTTGTTAACATTCTTATTGTGTTTTACCTTCAATACAAACAATTTACCTAGGACAATTGGTGATATACCTTTCAAAAAATTTGCTGTGTTTTGCTGACTGCCCGTTGATGGATCAGGATGGATTGGGATATGAAGGGGAATCGAAATATTATTAATTTCAATAGAAATTCCAATCATTAGTAATTTGATTAGCATAATTTTTACTAAGTTGTCATTTATTTGATATACTAGATCCTTGATTTATAAGAGTCCTTATTTGTTTATTAAGGTAGAACTCCTAGCTATTATCTCAGTTTATCGCCGATTGCTGCGGGAGCTTTGCTATTTATCTTCACAATCTGTGTTGTTGGGTATATGGCGCTTTAATAGATGGTTTATTAAGAGTAAGCTACGGAATTCAGTCATTGTGAATTACCTTTAATTGTTTTATTACTTTCAGTCTTGATTGGAAGACAAAAAAAAATTGCCCCATAAATTTTCTTATTATACGCAAAAGGGGTTAAAATTACAGTCTGTTATGCACTTACAATAACCCAAATTGTTTGTAATTTTGTATGATATGCTTGGAACGGATATAATGTGAAAATAATTAATTATCATTAAGGATTGTTGAGTTCTGGACCACACTCTAAGCTTTATTGAGTATATTTAATGTTGTCCATAAAAAAAAAGATAAAAAAAAAAAAAAAACTAAAAAAAAAAAAAAAATGCAAGAAACACAGATAAAGCAACAAAAAAAAATTGCCATCTTAGATTTTAGGACCGATTTATTTTTCATTAGCCAATTCTTGCTTGAGAAAGAATTGAAAATAAATTAATAGTGATAATTTAATAAGGTTTTCAACTGAAGCTGGGGTTATTTGCATATTGATGTGAAGAGCCTATTTCGTGTTGCCATGTAAAGTCCCTTGCAAACTTCTGACCTTTTAAAGGTAGTTTAAAACTAAAATTTTCATTAGTAAAGCTTCTTACTGAAAAAAGATTTATTCTACTGATACTTTATTTTAATTTACTTCTTCTTATCATTTTCACAGTTAGGAGCATCGGCTTTCAACTTGGCTGATTTTGTGTCTCGGGATGACAAACACTATACTCCAGTAAACTCTGAAATGATAAAAATTGATCGATTAGTCACTATTGTACCTGAGCACGCTCACGAGGGGGTATTCTGGAATTTATTTCCAAATACTTGTTCCGTCCCTCTCGTGGAATAAAATTGCTGGCTAACTCTTTAGAAATCGTGTGTCTGAGTGCCCACATCAGCATAAACATCATAATTGCCTATTCATGTTTATTGTATGTAATTTTTAATGTAAGGTACATAAAATTAGCGTTTACCATGGGAGAAGTTTGTCAAAAGAGAAGTTTGTAAATATTTTTACGAGAAGGTTATCAAAATTAGAAAGTTTTTTTGAAAGAAAGGTTCACAAGACTTTTTTTAGAATATTAACTGTTTTACTTTTACTTACTTTTTTGTGCATTTTCGTCTCTCAGGGAGAGTGGAAGGTAATTGTGAATATGTCCTCTCTCTCCCAACGATCGCCCACGCTGTGCAGAAACACAAAACTTGCTTTAAAAATTTCATCATCTAGAATCAAATTAAATTGTATCTACAGGGATATTTTGTTGCTTTGGGATCATGATAGTACCGTATTTAATTTTATTGCGTGTGATTAATTCATGTTTATATTTTTCGGTAAACAGATTCACTCTCCAACTGCTTATAATTTATATTTGCTGTTATTGCTATTCTCTTGCTAGTAGCATATATTCCTAAGACCACATCTGATGTGCTAAAGGATGATTTTATTTCTGGTGTTTGACCATAAATTATTACAACTCCTACACTTTCGAGCAAATTTATAAAGATGCAGTCTAATACATTAAACATAAAGTTAAAGGAGCAAAGGCAAGCATTTTAGCTAAGAAAGCGTGAGAAATAAGCTGAGGGCTGCTGAGTTGCTTCAATTGCCCTACATCTAAACCTTAAGAAGCAGTTCATTTTGTTGATCGCTATATTTTGTTGCAGGCAAGAGCTTTAGCTAATGCAGTGAAATTGTTAGAAGTTTAGAGTATTATGCAGGATACAGGTTATACATATAATTAGAAGCTACAGTAATGCACTGGGTTAAGAATGACTCTAAAATGTGCGTGCTTCGAAAAAAACTCCACTAAACTTACTAAATTGTCAAAAAAATTCTAGGTTTAACTGGTTTTAGTAGATTTTGCTTCTGTCTTACTAGTTTTACTTACTTTGTACTAAATCTTTGGAAAATTTGGTAATAACCATGCCTGGAATATATGTTCCCTCAAGTAAGAAACAGCTACCACATATTTATCATATTGGAGAGCAAATACAGCCTAGGTATATCCTGTCTCTTTAAACAAGCTATAATTGTATATTTATTAATGTAGCTATAAATTTTTTTTTGAAAACAGCTCCTTTTTTGTTTTTGTGTTTTGGAAAATTGGCGCTTTGAAATTTTCTGGCCTGAAAAAAACAATCTAAATAGGTCACGAGTTATAAAAAATTTGTTAAAAGCCTTACATTTGAAAAAAAATCATACGAGTAACGTCGTATTTCGAGTACATTTCATGTCATTTAAGCCTCAGGACTGGTTGCATCGTTTCAATATCTATGACGCTTGCAAGATCATACAAGAAACATAGCTAAACATAAAATACCAATTGGAATGAATCTATTTACAAAATACGTTTTCAGCAATTTCATAATACCTAGGGATAAAAACGTGAATTAACAGTTGCTCAAAATGAACAAACTGGACCATCAAATGAGACAAGGTCAAGAAGACGACCTGAGAAAATTATCCGAAATAATGATAGTAAGCGAAAATGAAGAATAAAGAAATATGCGGTTAGAATACTTGCAAAACCGACAATAACACCAAGTCAAAACGAAAGTGAAGAGCAAAGAAATATGCGGTTACAAAACATGCAGCAACGAGGATCAGAACAAATAAAAAATGAAAATGAAGAACAAAGAAAGGTGTGGTTAGAAGATATGTGACAGCTAGAACAAGAAAATATGCGGTTAGAAGACAAGTTGCAGCGAGAATTACAAGCGAAAGTGAGTTTGGCCTTATATAGAACGTCACTTGTTCTCGATAGAGTTCCAAAAACAATTCCGAAACTTAAATTCATGTTTTGCTTTAGCTTCCTTCAACTTAAGCGAAGATTGAACCATCAATAGTCGTAATGTTTTCAGCTTCAAAGTTGCTGGACAAATTCATCACAAAATTAATTTAGCAGCACATCCATCACAAACCCCTGAAAGTGATTTTGGACTAAGCATTGGCACTGTTCTGTTTTTCTGTACAAAACAGAAAAAAATAAACAAAGCTTGAATGAGACAGAACAGAAACAGAACGGGCCAACAAAATAACAGAAGACCTGTTCCTGTTTCTATTCTGTTCTTTGATAAAAACAGAAAACAGCTATTTTTGTCCAAAAAACAGCTGTTTAAACAACGGTTTTTCGGACACTTAAAGGTTAAAAAAAAATGTAAATGATAAGTTTTGGCTTATTATCAGAAAGTTTGTTATAGCCATGGGCGTAGACAGCATCTTGTGTAAAGGGGGGCAGCTGCTTCTGTGGTGGAGGGGGGAGGGATCTTACTAATACTTCCTGAGGTCCTTTGAATATAGGTCTTTAGAAACTAGTCATTCTATATTTTGCTAAAACTCGGCCTTTAAAATTTTCCATGTTCTATTTTTCCTGGAACAGTACAATATAAGCGACCCACTATCCAACTTCCAATTTCCAGAAATCATAAACACCACAAAAGTGATTTGACACAAATCACATTATGGTTAGATAACAGCTTCTTCTAAGAATTCAATTCAAAAGTTTACAGTTAGGCAAAATTAAATATCAAAATTGGTATAGGGGAGACTCCGCCCACGTTTAGCCAAAGCAAACCGTTTCAATATAAGAACCTACGTGGCTTCTGGTGGATTATAAAAGCTCTGAAAGATGGCAGTGTATGTTTTTAAAATGTCTGACCTTAATTAATACTTTTACCAAAAATATCAGATTGGATCAGGTGTTAAGGTGATTAACTCTGGAATTTTTTTCAATTTTGTCTGAAAGCCTACGCCTAATTACGAATACTAGAAAACTCGCGTTGTAAACTCACATTGTATTCTCCTATTATTTGCCTGTTTTTGGCAGCTTCCGAGACGTGCCATCTTCACCAGTTGCTGTTAGTATTTTTCATCCTACGGGATAGCGAACTCCCATGTTCGGCCACTATACCTGGGGTAAATTCCGCTTACCGTACCAAGGTGTCCAAAAGTGGGCTATGCTTGTAAAGACTGTGTAAACAGCATGTTTAAAGGTTGAAGGCAAGCTTAATACCCAAAACTGTGCTTAAACGTAAAACAGAAGAGAAAAAAAAGAAAGGTGGCTGTGATCCAGAAGAAAATAAAAGAGCATTTTTTTCTGTCTTATTCTACAAGAATTCAGTTGGATTCTTTAGAAGTGCCATGGCTGTCCCTAGAGGAACGCTGCGAGACTACATAAAATAAAAAGTTGAGAAACTGAGTATACCTCTGAAAAGTCTGGACCTAAGTTTTCTTACACCCTATTAGAACACATGATTAATATTTACAGAGTAACAAGAAAAAGGACTAAAAACTTACTTGAAAACAATAGCTGATATGCTTTTGACTGCACTTCCTTAGAAGCACGTAAACTTGGATACACTTATGCCATTACTAAGAGTATAAAAGTACTGGATAACTGGAAAGGCAAAGGTAATGGAGACAGTGGAGGAATTGCAGGTAAAGATTGGTACCATGGTTTTATAGATTGCCCTAAAACTCTATCAATAAAAACGCCAGAAGGTACAAGCTTATGACAGACAACTGCTTTCAACCGTCACAGTGTACGAGCTTTCTTTGACAACCTTGAGTGAGGCCTATTTAAACACATGTTCAGACCACAAGACATTTGAAAAAGTAGCAACTGAAGAACTTAGGTCCACTTTTGGAAAGAGACTGGAGCAAGAGACTTTGTGCTAACTGACAAGATGGATATTGTCTTAAAGACAGAAGTTGAAATAGAACTACCACCACTGACAGGTAGAACACCAAGATGACAGGATTAGCGGAGTGGCTTACTTTTGGTGTTGATCAGTCAATCTATAATTAGAAATTAATACTCTTTAGTTTTTTTTTAAACCTTAATGAAATTAATTTTGTAGTTTTTATGCTGACCATATTCTTTCTTAATTTTATAACCGAAAAACAAGCTTTAATGTTCCCCTGGTCACTTTTCTTTTTCTTTTGTCCGGTGGCCAAACATACGCCAGAGACGGCCGAACCAGTGCTGGGGTGGCCCAGGTTTGGCACTCTTGACCACTTGGATAGAGAGGCATCCAGGTGGAAAAATGGCAGAGTATTTCTAATTGTCTCTTTCAAGGATGGTATTGAATGAGTTGCTTTTGCTTTGGCATGCTCAGCAACTTCTTATCGCTTGAATCAACTCATAGAGAATTAAACAAGTCAAAATCAGCCGATCGTGGGCCAGTCTCCTATCTATATATCGAAACGAAAATCAATATTGAAGATCGAAACGTAAATGTTGATATCGGAAACGATATTTGGAAATTTCTGTTCGTTTCCGGCTTTTTTAACCATCTACCAGGTAACATCCAAATAAAATTCCAACATACGAAAAATTCTCGTTAATGTCTAGCGTAAATTTGAAGTTCTAGGGGGGGGGGCATTTGCCCTCCCCTGCCCCCCTTCCCTACGCCCATGGTTATAGCATCGTCGGTTCAAGCCTTACAGCTTATCATTTAGAAATTGTGCTTTCCCCTTGTTTGGACATTGTCCGGGCATAGTGCTTTTGCATGAAACACTCGGAGATCAAAAATGCCTGTTCGCTCAACACTAGTAGTAGTACGGTAAGATGCTTTAGAGTGGTTTCTGACAGCTCCGAAAAGATCTCTTCGTTTTCAGTCTAGAAAATGAATGGGTCTCCAATATGAAAACATTAACTTCTCGTCAAGATTGTCACTTGCCATGGGTAGTACTTCTCTGGCGATAACACTTTTGAGAAAATCCAGTACAATTACAACATATTTTTTTTTCCGCAAAAATTGCAGTGTTTCTAATAGAGAGGCGAAAAATTGTCTGTGCATGAAAATATCGCTATACTTTTTTCTTTATGGTTATTTTATTTCATTTTCCCGTCCCTTTTTTCCTAAAATGTGTTTTTATGTTTATACAGCATCTTCTCAGACTTCCTGAAAATACCCGGACATTTCGAAAATAAAATAATTTTCGGCATGAAATTATGCAGTCAGCTCAAGGTTATTAGTGTTTAAGCAGAGCCCATAGTTGATTTGGGAGGCGAAGGCTCTTTCCTGCATACCACGCTTTCGACTCCTCCTATCCGGACTCCAGACCTCCAATTGGGAACGTTTGGACTTCGGAAGCCATCTTAAACAAAAGTATGAAAGAAGAAAGAAGGATAATTATTTCCAAGCCAATGTGTGTCAAAATTTTTTAAAAGGAAAGTTAATGGTTTAAGGAACACTGCATATTTTTAAGGCCCTTCGCCCTATAAAATATTGATCTAGGCCCTCCACCAAATTCATTCTTAAGTAGATAAGTAAAGTGAAATTTCCCAAATTCCGAATTTCAAAGAAATTTAGACTCTTTGCTACATAATACTTTCTTTAAGTAATCTTTTCTCTTAATATGTTTTCAAAGGGATGGAAATATAGGGAGAATTTTCATTTTTTTGATAATTTATTTCGAAAATTTCTGTGGATTTGTGGCAGAAAATACTTTCTTCGACGCATTCACTTGCTCTATCATATAGATTGTTACTATTTAGAACTTTTTATTTAAAGAATAGGAGTGGGCATACTTTTGAGTATGTAGGTAAGTTTTCATGGTCCATTCCAAAAGGAAAAGGGGTAGTAACACCCTCGACTATGACTGACTATAATTACACAATCCAAGAATACTAATTTTATTTCTTAGCCAATCCCCCCCCTCCAGAATCTCTGGATCTGGCCAATATTTCAAAGGTATAATTTAAGAAAAGATGTACTTTTTGTCCCCTCCCCACGATTCATATAAATTTGTACTAGTGTATTTATGCAAATTAATGAAAAAAATAAAAAACTTACCGGAAAGCTCTATATCCGGATTGCAGCGGTAGCTAGCAACCTAGCAAGAGATATAAGAAAAAATGCACTTTTTGCCCCGCTCTCCAGGATTCATATAAATTCGTATTACTGTATTTATGCACATTAATGAAAGAAGAAAAAGCTTACCGGAAAGCTCTACGTCACTCTGAAAGATAGGGCGTGTTCCCGGTCCGACGAAAAGTTGCTAATATTTAATAAAAATTCAATATTTCGTTCCAGCTGAGAGCGAATTAACAGCTGGAACGATCGAAAATTAAATTTTTATTAAATTTTGTTTTAAATTTTTGTGAATACGGTTAACTAGCATATTTACTGTATTAACTTATGTACATTCATCATTAAAGTGGGAAAAATGGAGGCAAATGACCAATCTAATAGTCACTAATGAGTATTAAGGGATCAAAACTCACGTCTCATATTTTACTTATTGTTCATTAAACTTAGTCGTGTTTTAACAATAAATTACAATGCATATTAAGGCATTAGTTAATAAACGGTTCCAGGTTGGCAGTTAATACGTATTAAATTTGAAGTAAATACGAATTAAATTGCAATTTACACCTGGAACACACTCATAGACTAGCAGTTTCTCCTCAGAAAATTTTAAGACATTCACGGCAGAGTTGCTAAGGCCGCAGGAGCGTCTTACGATTTTGAAACCTGTGGTATCCAAAAACGACTGGAACCAGCTTTCCTCACCGGAATCTACCATAGCCGGTCTGCACCATTACTTAATCAAACAGTTCGTGGTAACAAATTTTAAAGTAAGAGCGACCTGGCTCAATAGTAACTGAAGCTCTAAAAGATGGAATTTTGATACCAATAGATACATCAAAAGAATCAGATTTTCATGCTGATTTTAAATATAAACGTATTGTCAATTTTTGTCCTACTCATTGAAAATTACGAGCCTGAGAAAATGTGTCTTATATTCGAAAAAAGAGGGAGAAAAATCCCTAAAAGTAATAGAATCTTAATAAAATCATCAGATTCACATCATCAGATTCAGTGTATCAGCGAACCTTACTGTAAAAGTTTCAAGCTCCTATCTGCAAAAAATTGGAAATTTTTGTATTTTTTGCCAGAAGAAAGATCACGGATGCGTTTTTTATTTGTTTGTTTGTTTCTCTTTTTCACAGGGGTTATCGTATCAACCCAGTGGTCCTAGAATGTCGCGAGAGGGCTGGGGGCAGTCAGAGGGGGGGAAGTTGGTAGGGGGTGATTGGGGGCTCTGGTGGGTGATTTGGTGTCTTGGATGGGAATGCGGGGACCCAAACTCATACGCAAGCCCGCTAATGGAAAACCGATGTGCTCAGAACAATTACATTACAAAAAAGATATCTGGCTGGTTGTACTCAATACAATTTTTGGAAATCGAAACAAGTTCCATTGATCATCAAAAGAATATGTCTATCCATCAAGCATCTCAAGTCATCATGGTATGCATACTCCTTGAATGATGCCAAAAAAAGTGCCCGGAAACAAATCACTGGTGGTACTTACCCAAAATCCAACTCCAATTGCCAATTGCCTCATAAATTTATCGTGCCAAAAGCTCATAAAATGCCAAATTTCAACAGATTTTGTTCACAACACCAGTTACCATAAAAAACCACCAGGTAAATAAAAAACGGGCCATCTGTTTCTGTTCTGTTTCTGTTTTTTTTTTTGTAAGAACAGAACAGAAACAGGTACTTTAAAAACAGAAAGGAAACAGAAAACAGAAACAGTGCCCATGCTTAGTCTGAAGCACCGATAACACAAAGTATTAGTAGTAATCTAGGTTATACTTTACCCAGACATATAGCAATTTCAACGTTATTTGCGTACGTCTCTACACCTTTTCAAAGAGATTCAGAGCTCCCTCACATGGCCTTCTGGATTTGCCCAGACATATAGCAATTTCAACGTTATTTGCGTACGTCTCTACACCTTTTCAAAGAGATTCAGAGCTCCCTCACATGGCCTTCTGGATTTGCCCAGACATATAGCAATTTCTACGTTATTCTATAGAAGCTCTACACCTTTTCAAAGAGAGTGACTATCCCCATGCATATAGGTAATACTTCTACAAGACATTACACCTTTTCAAAGAGAGTGAGTATTTAACATTTTTGCAAAAAGGGATTCGCAAATTGGACACTATGAACGATATTAATTAATGTTTTGAATAATAGGAGTGTGAATGATTCTAATTAGTGATTGGATTGTATGAAGGGGGAGAAAAAAAGGATTAAACTGATTAGCAGTTAAGGTAACCCCGAAGGATTTTTTTACTCAGTTAATTGTTATAAATTTTAAGCATCATTAGTCTATTAAATCGACTATCGATGATAGTATGACATTGTGACTTGACCTAGCTTTAACTTTCCGATGTGATCTGTATAATACAAAAGTGATGTTTGATAAGCATTGCCAATTTAAAATAGGATGTAACGTTCCCTTCGTTCCCCCATTTCTGAGGGCAGGAGAGGGGAGGGGTCAATTTTGGAGAGAAAACCAAAAATACTCAGAATCGAAAATAAACGGGATCTGCCTCAAGTGGAAGGCTCAAAGACCCTTCGTTCCAACATTTCTGAGGGCCGGGGCGGGAGAGGGGGAGTCAATTTCAGAAGGAAAACCAAAAACACTCAGAATCGAAAATAAACGGGATCTGCTTCAAGGGAAAGGCTCAAAGAACCTTCGGTCCTCCATTTCTGAGGGGCAGGAGAGGGAGAGGGGGAGTCAATGTCAGAGAGAAAACAAAAAATACTCAGAATCGAAAATAAAAAGGATCTGTCTCATGGGCAAAGCTCTGATTTTTTTTGGAAGGTGGGGACGATGACAGATTGAATGTCTCAGACTAGTGATAGTGCTGTACTATGGTATGAATTGCTTGAGAAAAACCCAAATGAATTAGTTGAAAATAATGTTTTAACAAGAAATGTCTGAAAAGTTTTTTTTTTGGGGGGGGGATGGAGCGATGACAGATTGTTTTAGTTAAATGGAGTCGAGTTGCACGAGGGTTCAGTAGCACGAGGGTTCAGTAGCACGAGGGTTCAGTAGCACGAGGGTTCAGTTGTATGGGGTTTCGGTTATACAGGGGTTCAGTTACATGGGGGGTTCAGTTGCACGGGGGTTTAGTTAAATGAGGCTTGAGTTGCGCGGGGGTTGAGTTGCACGAGGGTTCAGTTGCATGAGGGTTCAGTTACATGCGGATTCAGTTACATGGGGATTAGTTAAATGCAGTTGAGTTGCATAGTCTCGTTGGAAAAAATTGGAGGTCATACTTAAACAGTTCTATTAAGAGCTATTGCTGTGGAAATGACTCATTTTTGAATTGAAACTATGCTTTTCTGACTGAAGATACACATTTGAATCAGAAAATGTGAAAATGTACACAATTGAAACAGAGAAGTATGTTTTGACGATATTTTCTATAATTTCGTCTGAAAAATAGGAGTTCACGCTTAAAAGGTTCTATTAAGAGCTATTTTTATGAAAATGGTTATGTACACAATTGAAACAGAGAAGTGTGTTTTGACCGTATTTTCTATAATTTTGTCTGAAAAATAGGAGTTCACACTTAAAAAGTTCTATTAAGAGCTATTTTTCATGGAAATGGTTAATTTTTTTGAACAAAAACTACCTTTTTCTGACTGAAGATATACATTATAATCAGAGAAATGTGTTTTGATAGTATTTTCTATAGTCTCATTGGAAAAAATTGGAGTTCATACTTAAACAGTTCTATTGAGAGCTATTGCTATGGAAATGATTCATTTTTTGAACCAAAATTATACTTTTCTGACTGAAGATATACATTCTAATCAAACAAATGTGTGGGACCATCAAGCACAGTGCTATGAGCTAGACTCCTCTTGCGCATTTTCATTTTAAATTTTATTACAGATCCGAGTAAAACCATTATCAGTCTACCTCATTCTTTCATTCTAACTTAACTTGTAGGAATAGGACTTCATTCGAACAAGTAAATCCGTTTTATTCAATGTATAATAGTGTACAAAAAAGACTATTATTTTTCCTCATTCCCCCCCCCCTTTTCTTCTTAATATACGGTAGAAATTAAGGCTACGCGATCTCCATATTTCGTAATATCCATCATGTGTAATGTAGTGATAATCGTCCAATCTAGGTTCCCGATCTAAAAAAAAAAAAAAAATATGAAAATTAAAAAGCTTAAAATATATGGAATTTGTCAGTTTATAGTTTACGCACTAATATCAATATTTGTAACGATTCTATTTGAACTTTCTCCAAGTTGATCAAATTGGGCTATGGATTTTCCAGCATTATTTAAAAAGCTTCCTATGCTAATTAAACAAAAGTTTTGGATATTTTTGTCAGTTTGTAGTTTACACACTAATATCAATATTTGTAACGATTCTATTTGAACTTTCCCCAAGTGGATCAAATTGATCTCAAAAGGGTTCATGATAAAAAAAAAAATACTAATCAGCATCTATAAATAAATGAAACCCAAACCGAAAAGAAATTAGAATAAATAATCGAGTCAAACTACAAACCAGGCAGAAATTAACATAAGTTGGGTGCAAAACCCCTATGCCTTCCCAAGGCCAGTGGGGGGGGGGGTGGGGGTTAGGTGGGAGGATCTTTCCATGGAGGAGGCTCTGGATTTCCCAGCATTATTTAAAAAGCTTCCTATGCTAATTAAACAAATGTTTTGGATATTTTTGTCAGTTTGTAGTTGAGTTTACTTAAGAAAAAACTACCACTAATCAGCATCTATAAATAAATGAAACCAAAACCTAAAAGAAATTACAATAAATAATCGAGTCAAACTCAAAACCAGCAGAAATTAACATAAGTTGAGGGTAAAACCCCCTATGCCTTCACAAGACCTGTGTGGGGGGTTGGGGGGTTAGGTGGGAGGATCTTTCAATGGAAGGGGCTATGGATTTCCCCCGCATTATTTAAAAAGCTTCCTATGCTAATTAAACAAAAGTTTTGGATATTTTTGTCAGTTTGTAGTTTACACACTAATATCAATATTTGTAACGATTCTATTTGAACTTTCTCCAAGTGGATCAAATTGATCTCAAAGCAGGTTCATGATAAAAAAAAATACTAATCAGCATCTATAAAAAAATGAAACCCAAACCGAAAAGAAATTAGAATAAATAATCGAGTCAAACTCAAAACGAGCAGAAATTAACATAAGCTGGATGCAAAACCCCTATGCCTTCCCAAGGAGAGTGTGGGGGGTTGGGGGTTAGGTGGGAGGATCTTTCCATGGATCAGGCTCTGGATTTCCCAGTATTATTTAAAAAGCTGCTCACCAAGTTTAGCGAAATAAAATCGTCTATTTGCGTTCCACTTCATGCTCCAAATTGTAAGAAGGAACTGAGCATACATCATCCCATTTTTAAGGCATTTTATACATTATATCTTGGAAATTAAGTCTCTTCTTATCAGTATACATTATACCTTGGAAATTAAGCCTCTTCTTATCAGTATACATTATACCTTGGTTATTAAGCCTCTTCTTATCATTATTCTGCATTTCAAACGCTTAATACCCCAAGCATATACGAGTCAAATTTCACTTTAAAGTGCTGGCATATCTGATGAAATAATTTAAGTCGTATGATCAATTTAGTAAGGACACTCGATATCCTTAAATTGTCTGATTCAATTATGCCTTCCCAAGACCAGTGTGTGTGTGTGGGGGGGTTAGGTGGGAGGATCTTTCCATGGAAGGGGCTATGGATTTCCCCCGCATTATTTAAAAAGCTTCCTATGCTAATTAAACAAAAGTTTTGGATATTTTTGTCAGTTTGTAGTTTACACACTAATATCAATATTTGTAACGATTCTATTTGAACTTTCTCCAAGTGGATCAAATTGATCTCAAAAGGGTTCATGATAAAAAAAAATACTAATCAGCATCTATAAATAAATCAAACCCAAACCGAAAAGAAATTAGAATAAATAATCGGAGTCAAACTCAAAACGAGCAGAAATTAACATAAGTTGGATGCAAAACCCCTATGCCTTCCCAAGGCCAGTGTGGGGGGTTGGGGGTTAGGGGGGAGGATCTTTCCATGGAGGGGGCTCTGGATTTCCCCCGCATTATTTAAAAAGCTTCCTATCCTAATTAAACAAAAGTTTTGGATATTTTTGTCAGTTTGTAGTTTACACACTAATATCAATATTTGTAACGATTCTATTTGAACTTTCTCCAAGTGGATCAAATTGATCTTAAAAGGGTTCATGATAAAAAAATACTAATCAGCATCTATAAATAAATGAAACTCAAACCGAAAAGAAATTAGAATAAATAATCGAGTCAAACTCAAAACGAGCAGAAATTAACCTAAGTTGGATGCAAAACCCCAATGCCTTCCCAAGGCCAGTGTGGGGGGGTTGGGGGTTAGTTGGGAGGATCTTTTCATGGAGGGGGCTCTGGATTTCCCAGCATTAACACGGTTTGATTCAAACTTTTACCTTGAGCATCGATATTGTTAGCAGAATTTCAAAAGGATCGTTTGTGAGTGCTGACGTATCTGATGAAATAATTTAGGTCGTATGATCAATTTAATTTTTTTTAATGCAGTAGTTTTTCAGTAAGGACACTCGATAAGCTAAAAGTGTTTGATTCAAACTTTTACCTTGAGAATCGATGTTGTTAGAAGAATTTCAAAAGGATCGTTTATGAGTGCTGGCGTATTTTTTTTAAGTAAACTCGATGTTTCTCTATGATTCAATCCTAACGTCCCCCTGCTCTGAGTGTTGAAAATGATTTCACGACATTATTGTAGTTTTTTTTTTCTTGCCCCAAACTATTTTTTTTTTATTACGAACCCTTTTGAAATCAATTTGATCAACTACTTGGTGCCCATTAAAAACGAAAATTTTGAGTTAAATAAGTAGTTTTTGTATCTTTTAAAAGAGCTTTAAGGGGTTTGAGATATTTTTTTTGTTCGGCATATATGAAAGGTCCAATACCTCACACTAAGAGGTTACATTTTGATATTGTTTGACAATTTACTAAATTTTTAGGTTTTCTTTAGTTTCAAAATGTTTTTGTCAGTCACCATCTTTAATCATTCACAAACAATACTGAAGAAAACCAATTTCCACTGTTTATCGACATTAAATTGTTAAGAAGGCTCTTATTTCATTTTTTTAATTTTCATGTTTTAATTTTCATGTTTTCTATGTACGCGCGCGTACATAGGCTAACCTAACCTATGATTTTGGTATTTCTGTGCAATAATGTGGAATTTGGTAACATATGTGTATTTTTGTGTGTGTGTCTGTGTGTGTTTGTGTGTTCTGACTCTTGTATAAGAAAACCTTAAAATTTAGTAAATTGTCAAACGATGTCAAAATGTAACCTCTTAGTTTAACTGAGGTATTGAACTTTTCATCTATGCCGAACAAAAAAAAATAACTAGTTGAAGATGTGTTTAAATTCTTCATCAACATAAAATCAAAAACATGAAAATTAAAAATGTAAATGCGTATTTCAATGAAATAATAGCCTTCTTGACAACTTAATGTCGATAAACAGTGGAAATCGGTTTTCTTCAGTATTGTTTGTGAATGATTAAAGATGGTGACTGACAAAAACATTTTGAAACTAAAGAAAACCTTAAAATTTAGTAAATTGTCAAACAATATCAAAATGTAACCTCTTAGTTTAACTGAGGTATTGGACCTTTCATCTATGCCGAACAAAAAAAAATAACTAGTTGAAGTTGTGTTTAAATTCTTCATCAATATAAAATCAAAAACATGAAAATTAAAAAAATGAAATAGAAGCCTTCTTAACAATTTAATGTCGATAAACAGTGGAAATTGGTTTTCTTCAGTATTGTTTGTGAATGATTAAAGATGGTGACTGACAAAAACATTTTGAAACTAAAGAAAACCTTAAAATTTAGTAAATTGTCAAACAATATCAAAATATAACCTCTTAGTTTAAGTGAGGTATTGGACCTTTCATCTATGCCGAACAAAAAAAAATCTCTCAAACCCCTTAAAGCTCTTTTAAAAGATACAAAAATTACTTATTTAACTCACAAATTTCGTTTTTAATGGGCACCAAGTAGTTGATCAAATTGATTTCAAAAGGGTTCGTGATAAAAAAAATAGTTTGGGGCAAGAAAAAAAAAAACTACAATAATGTCGTGAAATCATTTTCAACACTCAGAGCAGGGGGACGTTGGGATTGAATCATAGAGAAACATCGAGTTTACTTAAAAAAATACGCCGGCACTCATAAACGATCCTTTTGAAATTCTGCTAACAATATCGATTCTCAAGGTAAAAGTTTGAATCAAACACTTTTAGGTTATCGAGTGTACTTACTGAAATACTACTGCATTAAAAAAAAAAATTAAATTGATCATACGACCTAAATTATTTCATCAGATACATTAGCACTCACAAACGATCCTTTTGAAATTTTGCTAACAATATCGATGCTCAAGGTAAAAGTTTAAATCAAACCCTGTTAGTGCTGGGAAATCCAGAGCCCCCTCCATGGAAAGATCCTCCCTGCTAACCCCCAACCCCCCACACTGGCCTTGGGAAGGCGTAGGGGTTTTGCATCCAACTTATGTTAATTTCTGCTCGTTTTGAGTTTGACTCGATTATTTATTCTAATTTCTTTTCGGTTTGGGATTCATTTATTTATAGATGCTGATTAGTATTTTTTTTATGATGAACCCTTTTGAGATCAATTTGATCCACTTGGAGAAAGTTCAAATAGAATCGTTACAAATATTGACATTAGTGTGTAAACTACAAACTGACAAAAATATCAAAAACTTTTGTTTAATTACCATAGGAAGCTTTTTAAATAATGCGGGGGAAATCCAGAGCCCCCTCCATGGAAAGATCCACCCCCCGAACCCCCAACCCCCCACACTGGCCATGGGCAGGCATAGGGGTTTTGCATCCAACATATGTTAATTTCTGCTCGTTTTGAGTTTGACTCCGATTATTTATTCTAATTTCTTTTCGGTTTGGGTTTCATTTATTTATAGATGCTGATTAGTATTTTTTTTTATCATGAACCTTTTTGAGATCAATTTGATCCACTTGGAGAAAGTTCAAATAGAATCGTTTCAAATATTGATATTAGTGTGTAATCTACAAACTGACAAAAATATCCAAAACTTTTGTTTAATTAGCATAGGAAGCTTTTTAAATAATGCGGGGGAAATCCATAGCCCCTTCCATGGAAAGATCCTCCCACCTAACCCCCCCACACACACACACTGGTCTTGGGAAGGCATATTTGAATCAGCCATTTTAAGGATATCGAGTGTCCTTACTAAATTGATCATACGACTTAAATTATTTCATCAGATATGCCAGCACTTTAAAGTGAAATTTGACTCGCATATGCTTGGGGTATTAAGCATTTGAATTGCAGAATAATGATAAGAAGAGGCTTAATTTCCAAAGTATAATGTATACTGACAAGAAGAGGCTTAATTTCCAAGGTATAATGTATACTGATAAGAAAAGACTTAATTTCCAAGATATAATGTATCAAATGCCTTAAAAATGGGATGATGTAACCCTTTTGAGATCAATTTGATCCCCTTGGAGAAAGTTCAAATAGAATCGTTACAAATATTGATATTAGTGTGTAAACTACAAACTGACAAAAATATCCAAAACTTTTGTTTAATTAGCATAGGAAGCTTTTTAAATAATGCGGGGGAAATCCATAGCCCCTTCCATGGAAAGATCCTCCCACCTAACCCCCAACCCCCCATACTTACTTGGAGTAAGTTCAAATAGAATCGTTACAAATATTGATATTAGTGTGTAAACTACAAACTGACAAAAATATCCAAAACTTTTGTTTAATTAGCATAGGAAGCTTTTTAAATAATGCGGGGAAATCTATAGCCCCTTCCACGGAAAGATCCTCCCACCTAACCCACCACCCCCCACACTGGCCTTGGGAAGGCGTAGGGGGTTTTCCCCCCAACTTATGTTAATTTCTGCTCGTTTTGAGTTTGACTCGATTATTTATTGTAATTTCTTTTCGGTTTGGGTTTCATTTATTTATAGATGCTGATTAGTGGTAGTTTTTCTTAAGTAAACTCAACTACAAACTGACAAAAATATCCAAAACTTTTGTTTAATTAGCATAGGAACCTTTTTAAATAATCCTGGGAAATCCAGAGCCTCCTCCATGGAAAGATCCTCCCACCTAACCCCCAACCCCCCACACTGGCCTTGGGAAGGCATAGGGGTTTTGCACCCAACTTATGTTAATTTCTGCTCGTTTTGAGTTTGACTCGATTATTTATTCTAATTTCTTTTCAGTTTGGGTTTCATTTATTTATAGATGCTGATTAGTATTTTTTTATCATGAACTCTTTTGAGATCAATTTGATCCACTTGGAGAAAGTTCAAATAGAATCGTTACAAATATTGATATTAGTGTGTAAACTACAAACTGACAAAAATATCCAAAACTTTTGTTTGATTAGCATAGGAAGCTTTTTAAATAATGCGGGGGAAATCTATAGCCCCTTCAATGGAAAGATCCTCCCACCTAACCCCCAACCCCCCACACTGGCCTTGGGAAGGCATAGGGGTTTTGCCCCCAACTTATGTTAATTTCTGCTCGTTTTGAGTTTGACTCGATTATTTAATGTAATTTCTTTTCGGTTTGGGTTTCATTTATTTATATATGCTGATTAGTGGTAGTTTTTTTTTTAAGTACACTCAACTACAAACTGACAAAAATATCCAAAACTTTTGTTTAATTAGCATAGGAAGCTTTTTAAATAATGCTGGGTAATCCAGAGCCTCCTCCATGGAAAGATCCTCCCACCTAACCCCCAACCCCCCACACTGGCCTTGGGAAGGCATAGGGGTTTTTGCACCCAACTTATGTTAATTTCTGCTCGTTTTGAGTTTGACTCGATTATTTATTATAATTTCTTTTCGGTTTGGGTTTCATTTATTTATAGATTCTGATTAGTATTTTTTTTATCATGAACCCTTTTGAGATCAATTTGATCCACTTGGAGAAAGTTCAAATAGAATCGTTACAAATATTGATATTAGTGTGTAAACTGCAAACTGACAAAAATATCCAAAACTTTTGTTTAATTAGCATAGGAAGCTTTTTAAATAATGCTGGGAAATCCATAGCCCAATTTGATCAACTTGGTGAAAGTTCAAATAGAATCGTTACAAATATTGATATTAGTGCGTAAACTAAAAAACTGAAAAATTCCATATATTTTAAGCTTTTTAATTTTCATTTTTTTTTTAGATCGGGAACCTAGATTGGACGATTATCACTACATTACACATGATGGATATTACGAAATATGGAGATGGCGTAGCCTTAATTTCTACCGTATATTAAGAAGAAAAGGGGGGGGGACTGAGGAAAAATAATAGTATTTTTTGTACACTATTATACATTGAATAAAACTGATTTACTTGTTCGAATGAAGTCCTATTCCTACAAGTTAAGTTAGAATGAAAGAATGAGGTATACTGATAAGGGTTTTACTCGGATCTGTAATAACATTTAAAATGAAAATGCGTAATAGGAGTCTAGCTCATAGCACTGTGCTTGATGGTCCCACACATTTCTCTGTTTATAATGTATATCTTCAGTCAGAAAAGCGTAGTTTTGGTTCAAAAAATGAATCATTTCCATAGCAATAGCTCTCAATAGAACTGTTTAAGTATTAACTCCAATTTTTTCCAATGAGACTATGAAAAATACTATAAAAACACATTTCTCTAATTATAATGTATATCTTCAGTCAGAAAAGCGTAGTTTTTGTTCAAAAATTAACCATTTCCGTAAAAAACAGCTCTTAATAGAACTTTTTAAGTGTGAACTCCTATTTTTCAGACGAAATTATAGAAAATACAGTCAAAACACATTCCTCTGTTTCAATTGTGTACATAACCAATTCCATAAAAAATAGCTCTTAATAGAATTTTTTAAGCGTGAACTTCTATTTTTCAGACGAAATTATAGAAAATATCGTTAAAACATACTTCTCTGTTTCAATTGTGTACATTTTCACATTTTCAGATTCAAATGTGTATCTTCAGTCAGAAAAGCATAGTTTCAATTCAAAAATGAGTCATTTCCACAGCAATAGCTCTTAATAGAACTGTTTAAGTATGACCTCCAATTTTTTCCAACCAGACTATGCAACTCAACTGCATTTAACTAATCCCCATGTAACTGAATCCACATGTAACTGAACCCTCATGCAACTGAACCCTCGTGCAACTCAACCCCCGCGCAACTCAAGCCTCATTTAACTAAACCCCCGTGCAACTGAACCCCTCATGTAACTGAACCCCTGTATAACCGAAACCCCATACAACTGAATCCCTCGTGCTACTGACCCCGCGAGCTACTGAACCCTAGTGCAACTCGACTCCATTTAGCTAAAACACTCTGTCATCGCTCCATCCCCCCCAAAAAAAAGTACTTTTCAGACATTTCTTGTTAAAACGTTATTTTCAACTAATTCATTTGGGTTTTTCTCAAGCAATTCATACCATAGTACAGCACTATCACTAGTCTGAGACATTCAATCCGTCATCGCCCCCACCCTCCAAAAAAAAAATCTGAGCTTTGCCCATGAGACAGATCCTGTTTATTTTCGATTCTGAGTATTTTTGGTTTTCCCTCTGAAATTGACTCCCCCTCTCCCTCTCCTGCCCCTCAGAAATGGAGGAACGAAGGGTCTTTGAGCCTTCCCCTTGAGGCAGATCCTGTTTATTTTCTATTCTGAGTATTTTTGGTTTTCCATATGAAATTGACTCCCCCCCTCCCTCCCCTGCCCTCAGAAATGTGGGAACGAAGGGTCCTTGAGCCTTCCCCTTGAGGCAGATCCCGTTTATTTTCGATTCTGAGTATTTTTGGTTTTCCCTCCAAAATTGACCCCTCCCCTCTCCTGCCCTCAGAAATTGGGGAACGAAGGGAACGTTAGATCCTATTTTAAATTGACAATACTTATCAAACATCACTTGTGTATTATACAGACCACATCGGAAAGGTAAAGCTAGTTCAAGTCACAATGTCATTCTATCGTCGTTAGTCATTTTCATAGACTGATGATGTTTCAAATTTATAACAATTACCTGAGTTAACAACTCCTTCGGGGTTACCTTAACCGCTAATCAGTTTAATCCTTTTTTTTATCCCCCTTCATACAATCCAATCACTAATTAGAATCATTCACGCTCCTATTATTCAAAACATTAAATAATATCGTTCATAGTGTCCAATTTGCGAATCCCTTTTTGCAAAAATGTCAAATACTCACTCTCTTTGAAAAGGTGTATATGTCCTGTAGAAATGTTTACCTATATGCATGGGGATAGTCACTCTCTTTGAAAAGGTGTAGAGCTTCTATAGAATAACGTAGAAATTGCTATATGTCTGGGCAAATCCAGAAGGCCATGTGAGGGAGCTCTGAATCTCTTTGAAAAGGTGTAGAGACGTACGCAAATAACGTTGAAATTGCTATATGTCTGGGCAAATCCAGAAGGCCATGTGAGGGAGCTCTGAATCTCTTTGAAAAGGTGTAGAGACGTACGCAAATAACGTTGAAATTGCTATATGTCTGGGCAAAGTATAACCTAGATTACTACTAGTATTGGTCAATATGCTAACAGCTTTCCAATAGTAGGCAATTTGGCAGATGAAACTTTCTCACTATTTTCCGACTTCGCTTGAGTAGGGGAAGATAAAGCAGAAAGGTAGAGAAACGGAAATGGGAAAACTGAATTTCAAACGCAAGATAGGTTTTATCATTCCTAAGGCGCTAAATCATTCCTAAAAGTGCTTCGATTCATTCTACCGCCCTCCTCTAATATGCAAATATATGGTCAAAATTATTGAAGCTATAATATTTCATTAGACCTAAAAGAAAAAGAGAGATAACTGTCCTCTATTTCCGTCTTGAAATGTTTAAACTGCATTGGTTTATTTTTGTAGCGTCAGTCGTTACATTTTATTTAAAGCCGCTTAAGTGTATATCAGAAGGTACAGACAAATAGCCTTGCCTTTTTACCCGTAATGTATTTACTCTTTATTACTGTGTCAAATTTTAAACCAGTGAAAAGAACATAAAACAATACTGACTTTTTTTGCATGAAAGCTTAAGCAAGTTAAACAGCGAACATATTTTGCGAGTTGTACAAACCTGTGGTACAAACAGTTTTACGAGTAAATTGTCTATTTCTCTGTCGTCAGACTAAAACACAAACCCTGGTCTATGTTATTTGAAGTACCAACGAAGGCAAAAATGAGATCTGGTTGATTAAATTGGTTAAGCAGAAACTTGCAAAGCCATTTTCAGTTGTAAGCCACAGCCATTTGCTTACATAGCCACAATATAAATACTTAAAGTACCAAGGACAGTGAAAATGAAATCCGACAGCTTGAATTGGTTAAGTGGAAACTTGCATAGCCATTTTTACTCGTAAACTAGTTGTAAAGCTAGGTGGCACAGGGCTCCGTGCCCCCCCCCCCACAATTGATACCACTGGAGCTAGCAGATCTTTCTTGTAGACATAATGTTCAGATTTACAAAATCAAACATACTGGTAGCGTTTTAAATTTTATATACTAATTACTTAGCAATTAATTAATTAACAAAACTAATTAATTAGTTTTGCTTATTTATTTCCTGGTTTCGACTTGGCTAAACAATAATGTGACCCCATACCATAAAGAATCAGCGTGTCTCGACCATTATAAGCTTTTTTAGTTTGTGTGGCCAAAATATTTTCAAACAGTTCGTAGTAACGAACTGTAAGTAAGGAGCGACCCGGCTCAATGGTAACCGAAACTCTAAAAAACGGTATTTTGATACAAATAGATACATAAAAAAAATTAGATTTTAATGCTAATTTAAAATATATAAGTTTCATCAAGTTTAGTCCTACCCATCAAAAGTTACGCGCCTGAAAAAATTTGGCTGATTTTCGAAAAAGAGGGAAAGACCCCCTAAAAGTTATAGAACCTTAATGAAAATCACACCATCATATTCAGCGTATCAGAGAACACTAAGAAAGAAAGATCACAGAAAGATCACGGGTGCGTGTTTATTTTTTTTTCTTTTTCCCAGGGGTGATCGTATCGACCCAGTGGTCCTAGAATATCATGAGAGGGCTCATTGGAATGGAAATTAAAAGTTCTAGTGCCCTTTTTAAGTGACAAAAAAAATTGAAGGCAACTAGGCCCCCTCCCACGCTCATGTTTTTCCAAAGTCACCCGACCAAAATTTTGAGATAGCCATTTTGTTCAACATGTTCGAAAATATTTTAAGTATGTCTTTAAGGATGATTTAATCCCCCGAAGTCCCAGGGGGGAGGGCTTAAAGTTATGAACTTTAACCAATGTTAACATATAGTATTGGTTAGTGGGAAGTATACAGACATTTTCAGGGGAGATTTCTTCTGGTCGTGGGGGGGAGGGGTTGGTCGGGGATTATGTGGAAGGATCTTTCCGTGAAGGAAGTTTTCATGGGGGAAGGGAAATTGCTATGAAGGGGACGCCGGACTTCCCAGCATTATTTAAAAAAAGATCAGAAATTAAATATAAAAAAAACAAGTTTTTCAGCTGCAACAGCAGCAACATCAATACTTTAAACGAACAGAAAATATTACATATATGATTGGGTTCACCCCCTAGTCAAAACCTCGCTTTTTAAGCCAAAGATTTTTTAGTACTTTCATAAGAGCTATTTATTCTAATTAACGGCCTTTTAGATTAAGCTGTCATTTTTAAAGAATTGGAACAAAATTCGAACTTTAGCTTAAAGAGCAAGGTATTGACTTGGGGGCGAACCCCCTAATATACGTGTTAAAAATATATGAATATAGAAGCTCTTTACGTAAGTTAATTCGTAAGTTACGTATATTTATTACTAATAAAAACGTTCGTAAATAAAATTAAACAAGTTTCGAGAAAGCCATTTAACCAAATAAAAATAAATTAATATGCAAATTTTGTTTTAATTATCAAACAGTTCGTGGTAACAAACTGTAAGTAAGGAGCGGCCCGGCTCAATAGTAACCGAAAATCTTAAAAAACAGGATTTTGACACCAATAGAAAAATCAAAAGAATCAGATTTTTATGCTGATTTCAAATATATAAGTTTCATCAAGTTTAATCTGACCCATCAAAAGTTACGCGCCTGAGAAAATTTGGCTGATTTTCGAAAAAAGGGGGAAAGACCTCCTAAAAGTTATAGAACCTTAATGAAAATCACACCATTATAGTCAGCATACAAGAGAACCCTACTGTACATGTTTTATGATCCTGTATATAAAAATATTTAATTTTCCATTTTTGCCAGTAAAGAGGAGAGATATGCGTGTTTATTTGTTTTTTTTTCCATGGATGACTGCGTCTATCCAGTCGTACTAGAATATCGTGAGAGGGCTTCTTAGAATGAAAATTAAAATTTCTAGTGCCCTTTAGTAGAATGTTTCTATGGAATTTGCGTAGATTATGTTCCTTCCTCTGCTATTTGCGTAGATTATGTTCCTTGGCACCTTTCCACAGAATGTACTTATGGATTTGCTTGGTTTACACCTATACTTCCTTGGTACCTTTCCAAACAAAGTGATAAAAAAAAACATGTCTTTAGCAACTTCGTTCATCACGATAGTGTATACAATTTTATGAGTGATTGCGTAATTTCTCTTACCTCTATCATGTACAAGAATATACAGTGCAGTTTGACGTGCACATTGCAAAAAGCGAGCAAACCTTTACCTATAAAGTGGTCAAACACGTTTTCAACCAGATGGGTTTTTGAAGCTCATTCAGCATAGCGTGTTTTATTTTTTTTATTTTTTTTTTTTGGCAATTGATATTTTTTTTCTGATAACAAGTAGCATTCATTGCGATCGTAGCTCAATGTTGGCTCGTTTTATATACTTCAGCTTGTCTATTCATTTGTGTTAAATAAAAAACTTTAATCTGGAAAATGAAAAAATAAGTGTTTAAACAAAATGTACGAGGCTGCTAATTAAATAATAGTAGGCTACACTCAGAATTGTTTGATTGACATATGCTGTTAAATCACTTTACGTAAAAGCTAACTCTACTTGCAAAAAAAAGGGTAAGGGATTCGCGAATTGGAGTGTATCAACGATATAAATTGAATAATAGGAAAAAAACAGAGCTAGATGATATATGCGAATTGGAATCTTATGAAGATAGAGAAAAAAGGTTAAACTGATTTGCAGTTAAGGTAACCCCGAAGGGCTTGTAAACTCAGGCAATTTGTTATAAATGTGAGACAACATCAATCTAGTAAAATGGTTAATGATGATAGAATGACATTGTGAGTTGACCTAGCTTTACCTCTGCGATGTGTTCTGTATAATACACAAGTGGTGTTTGAACAGTGTTGTCAATTTAAAATAGGGTATAACGTTAAAGTATACTAAAAAGTTGAAACTAAGAGAGATGTAGATGGCAAGAAAAGAATTTTAATAAAGAAATTCAGAACAAACCTTAGAAATCCTTGCGAATCAAGTAGTAAGGTGTATGTGAGTACGACTCATCAAGGATCATAAGCACCAACAACCCTAACCACCAGAGACCTCAACCCCCCAAAGGTCGCCTATCCCCAAACTCGAAGGGCGTCCCCTTCCCTCCAACTTTTTGGCCCCCTCCCCCCATTTTTTTTATTTTTTTTTGAAGTTTTTTTTAACTTTTTTTTATAATTTTTTTTAACATGATATATTTTTTCAACTTTTTTTTACATGTCTTCGAATGAGATGAAACACAAAACAAAAAAAAATCACATTTAATATTTCCCAAACTCAAAATGAGAATGGTATAGACATGTTAGTGATGACCTTTACTATTAGAAAAATAATGTTTGTAGTAGCACTTTTTTTAATTGGACTAAAAATTTTTTTTGGACAAATTATTCAACTTTTTTTTTACGTATCTTAAAATGACATAAAATACGCTTACGGCTCTAACAATTGTACTCTATGCTTGCTCAGAGACACGATGCGGCTTTCCCACTGGTACTCTTTGGCCGGTTATCGACACTACCTAGTTTATTGCATTTATTAAATCAGTATTTTTTACCCAGTAGAACGTTAAACACATAACTAATATCTATAAAAAAAGTGAAGATGAAGCATTTTAGGAAAGTGTGTTCACATGATAGTGTTATTGTAGCATTGAATGCTGACAAGGAGAAGTATTTAAACTATGAAATAAGTACATCGGGAACGTATGCGTGCATTGTCATGACAGTAAGAAATTAAATTTCTTTGGAGTACCAAAAAAATTCCATTGTAGCCTACAAATGGTGGATATGTGAGATTGAGATCTCCAGAGATTATTGCACTCAAAGAGAATGCCAACATAAAAATAATCGTTGATGATAAAGGACAACTCCTTGCTAGGGCTTCCGGTACCATGCTACCTGTCGATAGAAAATATCGTAATCTTTTAGGTATTAGCATTCAAATGAAAGCAAAGACAAAAAGAAATGCCTATTCTTCTACTAATATCATAAACCGTATCTTGTGTACGTGCCGGAACTGTTACCTTTGTAAAAATGATGTAGTAATTGATAGTGAAATTGCCTGAAATATAAAAAGGGCATTGATCGAAAATATCACTATGGAATATAAAAATGAATCGATGAAAAACAAAGTGCCAGCAAGCGTTACTACCATTGATCCAACAGTCAATGAACCAAAAAAGACGAAACGCATATTGAACCTGTCGGTGACACACCAGAAAAAATTGTGTATGACTCAAAATGGAATAATGATTATTCTACTTATTATGAGCTACGAGAAGACAATACCTACAATATCAAGAGAGAACACGGTAAACTATTTTATGGAACAGATTCAAAATGTCCAAAGTTGATCATTGATATTAATAATGTATCATAATATATTTTTGTATTAATATTCTACATAACATTATTTCATTAAAAATATATCATTTATTATATTGTTATGTGTTCATTATTTTTAGAGTATGCTAGCATATCAAACGTTTAGAATTTCTATTAAAACATCGGAGATGTAAGAAAAGGAATTTGCATACATCTATTGTCAGACACATGCGATAACATTGACACACATACAAATACGTAGATTCAGACACACAAACCGAGAAAGACATGCATTTGGAATAAGCAAACACCCGCCACGACACAATGGCAGAAAGAGTGAGAGATACAAAAACACATACAAATACGTAGATTCAGACACACAAACCGAGAAAGACATGCATTTGGAATAAGCAATGACCCGCCCAGACACACAGGCAAAAAGAGTGAGAGAGACAAAAACACATACAAATACGTAGATTCAGACACACAAATTGAGAAAGAGATGCATTGGAATAAGCAAACACCCGCCCAGACATACAGGCAAAAAGAGTGAGAAAGACAAAAACACATACAAGCACTTAGATTCAGACACACAAACCGAGAAAGATATGCATTAGAATAAGCAAACACCCGCCCAGACACACAGGCAAAAAGAGTGAGAGAAAAAAAACACATACAAATACGTAGATTCAGACACACAAACCAAGAAAGACATGCGTTTGGAATAAGCAAACATCCGCCCAGACACACAGGCAAAAAGAGTGAGAGATTCAAAAACACATACAAATACGTAGATTCAGACACAGAAACCAAGAAAGACATGCATTTGGAATAAGCAAACACCCGCCCAGACACACAGGCAAAAAGAGTGAGAGATACAAAAACACATACAAATACGTAGATTCAGACACACAAACCGAGGAAGACATGCATTTGGAATAAGCAATGACCCGCCCAGACACAGAGGCAGAAAGAGTTAGATAGACAAAAACACATATATATACGTAGATTCAGACACACACAAACCGAGATAGACATGCATTAGTATAAGCAAACACCCGCCCAGACACACAGGCAAAAAGAGTGAGAGAGACAAAAACACAAACAAATACGTAGATTCAGACACACAAACCAAGAAAGACATGCATTGGAATAAGCAAACACCCACCCAGACACACAGACAAAAAGAGTGAGAGAGACAAAAACACATAAAAATACGTAGATTCCGACACATAAACCGAGGACTCACAGGTAAAAAGAGTGAGAGAAACAAAAACCCACACAAATACGTAGTTTCAGACACACAAACCGAGAAAGACCTGCATTTGGAATAAGCAAACACCCGCCCAGACACACAGGCAAAAAGAGTGAGAGAGACGGAAACAAATACAAATACGTCGAGTCAGACACACAAACCGAGAAAGACATGCATTAGAATAAGCAAACACCCGCCCAGGCACACAGGCAAAAAGAGCGAGAAAGACAAAAACACATACAAATACGTAGATTCAGACACACAAACCGAGAAAGAAATGCATTGGAATAAGAAAACACCCGCCCAGACACACTGGCAAAAAGAGTTAGAGACACAAAAACACATACAAATATGTAGATTCAGACACATAAACCGAGGACTCAAAGGCAAAAAGAGTGAGAGAAACAAAAACCCATACAAATACGTAGATTCAGACACACAAACCGCGAAAGACATGCATTTGGAATAAGCAAACACCCGCCCAGACACACAGGCAAAAAGAGTGAGAGAGAGAAAAACACATACAAATACGTAGATTCAAACAAACCAACAGTGACAGACATGCATTGCAATAAGCAAAAACCCGCCCATACACACAGGCAGATAGAGTGAGAGAAATAAGAACAAACGCACATAGTTATATTCGGACACAAAAACCGAAAAAGGCATTCATTGTAATAAGCAAACACCTACCCAGACAAACAGTCAAAAAGAGTCAGAGAGACAAAAACACATACAAACACGTAGATTCAATCAAAAAAACCGAGAAGGACAAGCATTTGGAATAAGCAAACACCCGCTCAGACACACAGGCAAAAAGAGTGAGAGATACAAAAAAAACATACAAATACGTAGATTCAGACCTGCAAACCGAGAAAGACATGCATTAGAATAAGCAAACACCCACCCAGACACGCAGGCAAAAAGAGTGAGAGATACAAAAAACATACAAATACGTAGATTCAGACTCGCAAACCGAGAAAGACATGCATTAGAATAAGCAAACACCCGCCAAGACACACAGGCTAAAAGATTGAGAGAGACAAAAACACATACAAATACGTAGATTCACTCACACAAACCGAGAAAGGCATGCATTGAAATAAGCAAACACCCGCACAGACACGTGGCAAAAAGAGTGAGATAGACAAAAAACACATACAAATACGTAGATTCAGACAAACAAACCGAGAAAGACATTCATTGGAATAAGCGAACACCCGCCCAGGCACACAGGCAAAAAGAGTGAGAAAGACAAAAAAACATAAAATACGTAGATTCAGACACACAAACCGAGAAATGCATGCATTTCAATAAGCAAACACCCGCCCAGACTCACAGGCAAAAAAAGTGAGAGAGACAAAAACACATACAAATACGTAGATTCAGACACAAAAACCGAGAAAGACATGCATTTGGAATAAGCAAACACCCGCCCAGACAAACAGGCAAAAACAGTGAGAGATACAAAAAAATATACAAATACCTAGATTCAGACCCACAAACCGAGAAAGACATGCATTAGAATAAGCAAACGCCCGCCCAGACACACAGGCAAAAAGAGTGAGAGAGACAAAAACACAACCAAATCCGCAGATTCGGTCACAAAGACCGCGAACCACCTGCATTGGAATAAGCAAAAACTCCCACTGACACACACAGGCAAAAAGAGTAAGAGTGACAAAAACAAATGGAAATACGCGTATACAAAACCAAAATCCAAGAAAGACACGTATTTGGAATAAGCAAACACCAGCTCAGACACTCTGGCAAAAAGAGTGAGAGATACAAAAAAAACATACAAATACGTAGATTCAGACCCGCAAACCGAGAAAGACACGCATTAGAATAAGCAAACACCCGCCCAGACACACAGGTAAAAAGAGTGAGAGAGACAAAAACACATACAAATACGTACGTAACCTAGTAATTTAGACTAGGTTACGTGCGCGCACGTAACCTGGTCTAAATTAACCTTAAAATGAAATAAAGCTACGTCGACTTTGCATGTCTCTCTCTCACTATGTATGCGCCGTCGCGGGGTACACTCTTTTTGCCGGTGTCTTTTTCGGTTTTTGTGTCTGAATCTACGTATTTGTATGTGTTTTTCTCTCTCTCACTCTTTTTGTCCGAGAGTCTGGGCTGTTGTTTGCTTATTCCAATACATGTCTTTCTTAGTTTGTGTGTCTGAATCTACGTTTTTGTATGTGTTTTTTTCTCTCTCACTCTTTTTGCCTGTGTGTCTGGGCAGGTGTTTGATATTCCAATGCATGTCTTTCTTGGTTTGTGTGTCTGAATGTACGTATTTGTATGTGTTTTTTCTCTCTTACTCTTTTTGCCTGTGTGTCTGGGTGGGTGTTTGCTTATTCTAATGTATGTCTTTCTCGGTTTACTGGTCTGAATCTACGTATTTGTATGTGTTTTTGTATCTCTAACTCTTTTTGCCTGTGTGTCTGGGCGGGTGTTTGTTTATTCAAATGCATGTCTTTCTCGGTTTGTATGACTGAATCTAAGTATTTGTATGTGTTTTTGTGTCTCTCTCACTCTCTTAGCCTGTGTGTTAGGGCGGGTGCTTGCTTATTCTAATGCCTTTCTTTCTCGGTTTGTGGGTCTGAATCTAGGCGTTTGTATGTTTTTTTGTATCTCTCACTCTTTTTGACTGTTTGTCTGAGCGGGTGTTTTTGCTTATTCTGAATGCATGTCTTTCTCGTTTTTTTGTGTCTGAATCTACGTATTTGTATGTGTTTTTGTCTCTCTCACTGTTTTTGCCTGTGAGTTTGGGCGGGTGTTTACTTATTCCAATGCATGCCTTTCTCGGTTTGTGTGTCTGAAGCTACGCATTTGTATGTGTTTTTGTCTCTCTCACTCTTTTTGCCTGTGTGTCTGGACGAGTGTTTGCTTATTCCAATGCATGCCTTTCTCGGTTTGTGTGTCTGAATCTACGTATTTGTATGTGTTTTTGTCTCTCTCACTCTTTTTGCCTGTGTGTCTGGGGCGGGTGTTTGCTTATTCCAATGCATGTCTTTTTCGTTTTGTGTGTCTGAATCTACGTATTTGTATGTGTTTTTTGTCTCTCTCACTCTTTTTGCCTGTGATACTGGGTGGTTGTTTGCCTATTCCAATATATGCCTTTCTTGATTTGTGTGTCTGAATCTACGTATTTGTATGTGTTTTTTTGTCTATCTCACTCTTTTTGCCACGTGTCTGGGCGGGTGTTTGCTTATTCCAATGCTTGGCTTTCTCGGTTTGTGTGACTGAATCTACGTATTTGTATGTGTTATTGTCTCTCTAACTCTTTTTGCCTGTGCGTCTGGGCGGGTGTTTGCTTATTCTAATGAATGTCTTTCTCGGTTTGCGAGTCTGAATCTAAGTATTTGTATGTGTTTTTGTCTCTGTCACTCTTTTTGCCTGTGTGTCTGGGCGGGTGTTTGCTTATTCTAATGCATGTATTTCTCGGTTTGTTGGTCTGAATGTACATATTTGTATGTTTTTTTTGTATCTCTCACTCTTTTTGCCTGTGTGTCTGAGCGGGTTTTTGCTTATTCCAAATGCATGTCTTTCTCGGTTTGTGTGTATGAATCTACGTATTTGTATGTGTTTTTGTCTCTCTCACTCTTTTTGCCTGAGTCTGGGCGGGTGTTTGCTTATTCCAATGCATGCGTTTCTCGGTTTGTGTGTCTGAATCTACGTATTTGTATGTGTTTTTGTCTCTCTCACTATTTTTGCCTGTGTGTCTGGGCGGGTGTTTGCTTTTTCGAGTGCATGTCTTTCTCGTTTTGTGTGTCTGAATCTACTTATTTGTATGTGTTTTTGTCTCTCTCACTCTTTTTGCCTGTGTGTCTGCTTGGGTGGTTGCTTATTCCAAATGTATGTCTTTCTCGGTTTGTGTGTCTGAATCTACGTATTTGTATGGGTTTCTGTTTCTCTCACTCTTTTTGCCTGTGAGTCCTTGGTTTATGTGTCTGAATCTACGTATTTGTATGTGTTTTGTCTCTCTCACTCTTTTTGCCTGTGTGTCTGGGCGGGTGTTTGCTTATTCCAATCCATGTCTTTCTCGGTTTGTGTGTCTGAATCAACCTATTCGTATGTGTTTTTGTCTTTTTCACTCTTTTTGCCTGTTTGTCTGGGCGGTTGTTGGATGATTCTGACATATGTCTTTCTCGGTGTGTTTATTTTAATCTAGGCATTTTTATACCTTTTTGTCTCTCTTACTCTTTCTGCCGTTGTATCCGGCTATTTACATACTGATTCCAATGAATGTCTTTACTGGTTTGTGTGTTTGAATGTACATATTTGTATGGGTTTTTGTTTCTCTCACTGTTTTTGCTGTGAGTCCTCGGTCTATGTGTCTGAATCTACGTAGTTGTGACGTAGTTGTGAAAACGAAAAATAAGTATTTAAACAAAATGTACGATGTTGCTAATTAAAGAATAGTAGGCTACACTCAGAATTGTTTGATTGACATTTGCTGTTAAATCACTTTACGTAAAAGCTAACTATATTTGCAAAAAGGGATAAGGGATTCACGAATTGGACGGAATTAGGAGGTTTTTATTGTTTTAAAAAATAAAGTTGTGAGACAGAGTCAAACTTTAGCGTAAAAAGCAAGGCGTTGAGGAGGGGAAAGCCCCTTTCATACACGGAATAATTTCTGTTCTTTTTAAGTTTTAATGTAGCTCCTTAGTTTCAGTTTAAAAAACTTGTTTTTTTTATTTAATTGCTGATCGTTTTTTAGTTAATGCAGCTTTTATTTTGGCTCACCGTAATTGAATAATTAAACAAAATTTGCATAAAAATTTTGCTCTTCTTTTGCTAAATGACTGTCTCTAAATTTGGTTCTGACGTAATTTACAAATTAACTTACGTAACGAACTTCTATATTCGTATATTTTTCTTCTGGCAAAAAATACAAAGTTGCAGATTTTTGCAGATATGAGCTTCAAACCTTTGAAATAGGGTTTTCTGATACGCTGAATCTGACGGTGTGGTTTTCAGATTTTCTAAGGCTCGAATCAGCATTATAAGCCCATTCTTTTGATGCATTTATTTACATCAAAATTCCGTTTTTAAAAGTTTCGATTACTGTTGAGCCGTATCACTTGTTTTTTTTATTGTTTTTTTTATTATGTATATGTTATTACGTATATGAGGGGGTTCTCCCCTTAGTCAATACCACGCTCTTTACTTTAAAAGTTAAAAAAAATTTAATTCACAAACCCCTGAATCACAAAGGCAGTTTAATTAGAATAGATAGCTCTTTGAAAGAACAAAAAAAACCTGTAGCATAAAGAGCGAGGTATTGAATTGGGGGAGAACCCCCTCATATACGTAATAGTTTCTGTTCGTTTTAAGTTCTAATGTTGCTTCTTACTTTCAGTTGAAAAAACTTGTTTTTTTAATTTAATTTCTGATCGTTTAAATAATGCTTGGAAATCCGGCGCCCCCTTCATAGAAATGTCCCTTACCCCAAAGAAACATCCTCCACGGAAATATTCTCCCGAGTAACCCTCTCTTCCCGCCCTCCCCCGTCCCACCAGAAAAAAATCCTTCATGAAAATGTCTGTATACTTCCCAATAACCAATACAATATGTAAGCAATGGGCAAAGTTCATAACTTGAAGCACTTCCCCTGGGAACTGTGGGGGATTAAGTCATCCTAAAAAACTTTAGCGTAAAGAGCGTGGCGTTGAGGAGGGGACAGTCCCTTTCATATACGGAATAATTTCTGTTCGTTTTAAGTTTTAATGTCGCCCCTTACTTTCAGTTTAAAAAACTTGTTTCTTTTATTTGATAATTCATGGAGTTGTCTTGCCATAACTTTTAGAGCTCAAATAAGTGATCCAAATAAACAGCAGAAAACTAAAAGCCGACATCTAATTTCCCTGGAATCTTAAAAACCTTCAAATTCTCTGGTTTTGTGCTGGATATACATATATTTAGTTTTTGATACGTATATTTTATTTTTAAAGGAATATCTTAGGATAGTAATATGCAGTAGTTTGCCTTATCTTTTATAACAAAAAAAAAATAAAATTCGCATGCTGACCCATGGTTTGCACAATGTAGGAACTGATTTACAGATTCTCTGCCTTCGGCGGGGAATATACTGCGTGTTTGGGGGCAAATTATTTGACGTTTTCCCCCAAGAATTCTCCAGGTACTCATTTAGTGCTGGGTCAACTCTGGCTCAGCTTATAGAGTTACACCACTGACTCCCGTTCTCAATCAGCGACATCAAGAGTCGAACCCCTGTCTTACGTACAAAGGACTTCAAGTCTAGCGTACTAATCACTCTTTTAGGACGGATCATTAAAGATAAGCATTAAAAAAATGTGATTCGGTCCTAATTTTTAGGACCACGAAGAAAGTAAGGTTAAAATGGTTTGGCCACGTTTTACGGATAAAGTATGATTGGGACATCAATCTGGGGGACAGGAAGAATCCGATCGTCCTCTATTAGGGAGGCAAAAGGTCATCCAAATTATTTAAAGAAAACTGGAACTTAGTGAAAGCGGATAAGAGTGAAGTTTTGAATATACGATGATACATATTTATGTGTTTGAAATTGGACTAAAGCTATATTGAACGAACAGTTGTTTTATCGAGTTTATTGTTGCTGTTATTTCTGCAAGGATAAAGTACATTATACAAGATAATTTATAACTAAATTGAACTCCCTTATTGTGAATGCTATTTTGATAATGCAACATACCTGCCCAAGCCTTCAGGGCACTTAGATTTATTCATCGTTTGCTAAAAGTATTTTAAAAGGAAAGCAGCGCCATCTAAGCTTACTCTCAATTGTGATCTGTCCTGTATTATTCTTCTCATACCTCTCATACATGGAAACCCAATACACAGTATCTTGTGATTATTTACCTTTGAAATGGGTAAAAAATTTTACGTAAAACCTATTTCAGGAAGGACTTTTTACTCCATTGATGTCAACGCATAGTTGACTAGATTATCTTACGTTCTGTACTTTGGACTATTTGCGAGATAAAACGTACGCTATAGCAGAAATCTGATTCTGAGTCGTGTTTTGAATTCATTTAGCCGATCATTGATAGACGGAGTTAAGGCAGAGTCAATAAAGAAGGCAGCCGTAGCATTTTTCGGTCACAATGAAATTATGCAAACAAAGAAGACTCCGTACTCAGAGCCAAACGTTGCAACGTGTGTTATGATTTGTGCTAAGGGTTAAGAAGATATCACGAATATGTGTAGGAACCACGTTTCTTCTGCTAAGCGAAGTACCATTGTTACAAAATTGGTGATTTTAATGTATCCTGTAGTAATGGGGTCAAAGCTTGAGTGACCAAAGAACGATTGAGGGACACATGTGATAGCCTTTCAAATTTTGAAGCATCCAGATAAGCTGCCTTTTGTAAAAGATTAATTGCAAAATGAAGGCTTGTCACAAAGTACTTTTTTTTAATTCTTTGAGGGGTGCAGCAACGGGACTATCACCAGCTCTAGCATTACAAAAGAGCTAAGGCCCTTCTAAGAGAATGTGTGCTCGACTGCCAATTGGATTTGTAAGAAGAACTTACCATTATAGTGGAATTGTGCATGGGAAAAAATACGATAATAGCAGCTTCTGTTGCAGTCCAGCCATTATATATAATCAAGGGACTCTATAAAGAACCGTTTCAAACGTCAAATGTAAAAAACTATTTCCAGGCTACCTAAGATTTTGGGCACTCAATCATTTCCAATGTGCTATGCCATTGCACTTTCATATCCAGAGGGATATGAGAAAGAAGGCCAATCTCTTTACAACATCTTTTTACGTTACCATGCTGGACAGTGGAAACTTTTGGTTTTCAAAATAATTTTTCCAGTTTTTTTCAATGTGTGAGCAAGTGTAAAGTATCTTCCGATAGCCTGTGCTGCAACATCGTTTTCTGATAGACCCCCAGCTCCCCACTGTTCTTCTCCATTGCTTTCGCCACCCTCTTCCGTAGACACTGCATCAGTTTCTTATCAGAGTCTTCAGCAAAAGCACCTTTATTTCCGGAGTTTTCTGAGCAAGGAACAGAAAGGCCGTCTGAATAATTTTCACCAGTTGATTCAATATATTCGACTTTATTAAAGGATTCCTTCAGGGATGTCATTGGCTAAGTTTTGAGTAGGCCAAAATCAAAGGGCGTGCGTAACAGCTGAATGAAGGCAATGTGCAAAACATGAAATTCAGGAAAGTACTTATGGCCTAGAGTCAAAATGCGGAAAATCTTACCTATCAGTGAAAACCTCTTGATTGCAGCTTAAATTGCTAGAAGCATGTTAGTAGTTGCATGAGAATGATTAAGCCTCTTGAAACATGAAACACTCTGGTGCAACCTCTGCTCATTTTCATCTTCCTGGGGTAATAGGCAGTGATACCTATAAAACCAGATCCTTTTGCAGACCAGCAGTCACAGGTGAACCTAGCCTTAGTGGCAGACCGTAAAGCAGCCTGCTGTTTAATTTTTTTTCTTCTGGCACCAAAATTTATGTGATGATAGACGGTTTCCCAGAATGGTGCTTTCAAGCCCCATGTTGTCGTTTTAATAAGCTGTTTCATATTTGCCTTATCAAACACAAAAAACTTTCAATTTGTCCTTAAAACAGGGCTTTGTAGCAGAGCTTTGGTAGAACAGCTTGTTTTGATTGATTGGAAATAAAGAATGGTCGCTTGTCTTCTGGACAGCATCTGTGAAACTTTGCCGCATTATTTACTGAATAATGTACAGAAAGAAACAAGTTGTTGTAGTGGAAATAAACTACACTTTTATCAGCCTCCTATTTACACACATACCTACTCTCATCTGACTCCTAGGCCCAAATTCTGCCTATCTGAAATAACATAGTAGCACTTTTTGATATACTAGACACACTGAGTTCTATCATTTTACTTGCATTACAATTTAAAAATTGTATGAGGCGTAACCACGCTTCTTCACAATTTCAAATTATGATTTAGAACACTATTTTGTAAGTTCAAAAGTCTTGTTAATTTTATTCTCGTAACACCAAAACAAAATCAGAAACAGAAGAAAAACAGAAACAGGATAATATAGCTATTATAAAACAGAACAGAACAGGTAAATAAAAAACAGGTCATCTGTTTCTCTTCTTTTTCTGTTTTCAGTATTAACAGAACAGAAACAGGCATTTTGAAAATAGAACAGAAACAGAAAAGAGAAAAAGTCCTAGTGCTTATTTTGGAATCACCTTCAAATGGCCAAATATACTTTTTATAACCCTAAGAATCTGTTGAAGAACGCCTTGTGCACCCTTTAAGTTATCGAATCTCTCGTAACCTAATAGATGTGTTGGGAGAAATATTGCGAGACACAAACAACTATACCAAAGGTTACATTAAAATACGAGAAGAGGATGATGATGTAAATCAACCTGCTGCTTCACTGGGGTAGCAGCCTTGGCTAGAAGACAAGTGACAATGGAAATGTATGCATAAAAGTATGTGTCGTAGCCGTGCTGGGGACAGGGAACGTAGCTGCCAGTCTTCATCCAGCTGAAAAGACCCAACATACACAAATGTATGTATGGATTGACCGTAAAAGGGCCCATAAGTTAGGATGGTATTTACATGATAATGAGACGGTTAACCTTATCAGGTTCTCGTAAACTGAAGACTGGCAGGACTGATACAAGATACTTGGGTTTATAGGAACAATTTTATTCATGTTAAAAGTCTTCATGTAGCATAGCATTTAAAAGTGTCTAGGATTAATCTAAAGCTAAATTTATGAAGGGTAACTACTTTCCGGGAAGGTACGACGCATATAGACCCCACGATGAAAATTTAAGAAAAACTTTCCAGGAACTCTTTAATAAAATGTTGGCAAGTCTAATATTTGATATTGTGAAAGATGGGTGGAATAAGTTTTGTAAAATAGTTTATCAAGTCTCTGGTGGATAGCGCCATCTATATTATATTGCAGTAAGGGGCATTAGTTCTCTCTGGAAACAAGCAAAAGAGGGAAGGGAGCGCACTGCAAACGCCATATTTGTACCCACCGGTATATAGTTACCCGTAAATTGTGGGGTATGGGTGAGTGAGTGTTTACGCTTCCCTTGTTCTTGGATTCGTTATTCAGTATTCATTTTCCTCACCTGAGAGTGTGTGCTTCTCTCATCTATATTACTCTGCGATTTGTCTTGCTGTGACTTTGTGTTTATCGGAGAATGGGACTGTCCCTAGCAGTGGTGCACTCAGAAAATGATTATGGGGGGGGGCTGACTGGGGGTCCCTGGACCAACCAACAGAAAATTAAAAAAATCCTTAGTAAAAACAGTATTTTAAGGCATTACTTTAAGTTTATTTTTGCTCTTTGAATGCAAGTTTTGAGTATGGATTAAGGAATGACTGATAATTCGAGCAGATAGAGCAAGATTAAAAAAAAAAAAATATTTTCCTTGGAGGCGGGGTACAGCCCCTTTAGCTCTAAAAGCTGGTTTAAGCAACCAGCCGTGACAAAAAATTTATATTCCTCAGATGGTTGCGATGATCTGTTCTGTCAGTTTTGACATGTATAGCTAAAATGTTTTGGCAGCTCTGAAAGGCTCCTAATAAGACCTATTTTTTTGAATGGAATCAGATTCTTTCAGAGAATGGAATCAGAATCAGAGGTTTCATGCAGTATTAGGTCTCATGATCGTGGGGAGGCAAGGTACACCACAATAGTGTATAAGATGGCATTACCCTCATTGTTGAAACGGTTGAAGAGGGCAAACAGTAACCAGGAGTAGTATTGAAGTAATACGTTTGACAAGACAGTCCCCCCCTATTGTACTAGGCACTCCAACAAGATAGTACCCCCTTATTGTAGTGGGCACTCCAACAAGACAATAAGGGGGGACTGTCAGCTCAAACTTATTACTCTAATAAGGGGGTACTGTCCACTCGGAGTGCCTACTACAATAAGGGGGTACTGGCTGCTCAAACATGTTACTACAATAAGGGGGTACTGGCCACTGAAACGTATTACTACAATAAGGGGGTGCAGTCTTGTGGGAGTGCCTACTACAATAAGGGGGTACTGTCTTGTTGGAGTGCCTACTACAATAATGGAGTCCTGGCCACTCAAACGTAATACTACAATAAGGGGATACTGGCCACTCAAACGTATTACTAAAAATACTGTCTTGTTTGAGTGCCTACTGCAATAAGGGGATACTGTCTTGTTGGAGTGCCTACTACAATAGGGTGAGAGAGGGTTAATGGGTCTGAAGAAATTAAGTTCCTGCCCTGTCCCAAGCCCACTGATGGAACAGTCAGATCTAGAGCATTTTTTCTTGGGGGGGGGGGGTCAAATTGACAAGGACGCCAATAATTAACCAATGTGGCAAGAGTATCGAAATCCATTAAAAATCCAAAATATTATATCCAAATCCCGTATATAGAACAAGAAAGATCGTGTAAAAGCGATAATAGACAAAGTCACACGCGTCGTAGTTTGATCGGGAGGGGGGAGGGGTCAAGATATCGTAGGCTAAATAATAAACTTTCTCTCCCTCTTTCTCCATTCTTCGGCAATTTTTTGTTACTTTATTTGTAAAAAAAAACATATCGTTTGATATCAGTCCTCAGTCGCGTCTAATATTGTTGTTTTTAGTAAAAATTATTCTAAAATTGATTAACATACTTTTTTTTATAAGGCCATTACTGAGTTTATTTAGATTATATTCGAATCCTTTAGATATCTGCTTTAGATTATATCTATATGATTATATTCAATTCCTTTATATGGAACAAGGAACAAGTCTAAAATTTATAGAATCTGAGAGTCATGGGGCCCTCCCCTCAAAAAGAATTATAAAATTTATCATCCTATTTTGTAGGGTATGTCTATAATAGCAGAGCTTTGTCGAATCTCAGTATTTTCTATAACAGTTTTAAATAAAATGACCAAAAATAAGGCACAATATTATTCCTAAAAAATAAACATAATCCAAAAGCCTATATGGAGAAGCTGGCCGGACTAGAAAGTCCAAATTTATGAAAATATTAGCAGGACAATGATACGCCAGAAGTAGTCACTGTTGTTGATGTATATTTATTTTTAGGAGGCAAGATAATCCAGAAAAATCTATCCCTCTTATTGCCACAGGTAACAGTCAGTGCAGAGATGAGCCAGAGGCTTCAGGAAGTAGTGCACCCCAGTCATCGTCTCCGCCCCTGACGAATCGACATTTACCTGATGGAATAGACATCTCAATGATTCCCAGCGTCAACTGTACTGTGAACATGTCCTTTTTTGTTGACGAGCTTACTGAAGTTATACTTCACAGATTCAAGTGCGGAAACGTAGATTCCAAGGTGTGTATAGCCAAAGTGTCGTCCATTGGACTTCAGTCCCAGATGCTGAAGACTATTAGTCATCAAAGACAAGAAGAAACATTTAAAAAATATTCTTTGGATTTAGGTTTGTCTAAAATGATCGCGTGGTAATGACTCCAGAAGAAGACCGAAATAGTCTCGACTGCTTCGGCTGACCTAAGCTCAACTCAAATGCAGCTGCCTGTCATTTTCCTTTTCCTCTTTAGTCTGTTTAAACTGCCAGGATTTCCCGTCATAGAACTTGGTGGGGGGGGGGGGTAGAGGATGTTGCGTCTATGCATGTGCTATATGCTTGAACACATATATATTTTAATCTAAGGCTCTCTTGTGCGCGAGGGAAGCGATAAAGCTCCCCTCGGCTTTTTTTTTCTATATTTGAGCTTCATATTTGTATGAAAAATGCTTTGAAAATGATAATCATGCGTCAAAAAGGACAGCCCTTCAAATATTTCTCGGGGGGGGGGGGTATGAAATATCAAAAGTGAACTAAAAGGTGATTATTTTATTGATTTCAAGGTGAGTTCTTAGAGCGACAATCTTTTCACAGAATGCCTTCCACGGACTCTAGCAGGCTATGCCCTCCTTTCCGGAGGATCCAGATGATATTAGAAAATAAGCATAATAAGGGAATTGAGAGATAAAGTCATTTCAGCCCTTGTTAAACAAAGCCACTGTTAGCGCCTGCCCCCTCCCCTTCTTCTTTATACGTCAAACGTAAACTAACAGTCTTTCGCTCAACTTATTGTGTATTTCCCGTCTAACAGGTCAAGCTGTATAACAATAGTAGCAATAATAACAAAATTAACTAATTAGCGAAAAAAGTCCATTAAAGAAAAAATGAGGGAATAAAACATAAAGAAAAAAATAAGAAAGACATGGAAAAGGACATCAGAAAGAGAAAAAAAAGACACACGCAAAAAAAAAATTAAAATAGACGCATCAAAGTTTGGAGAGGCAATAAGTACCAATACACCAATAAACAGTATCTGAAGCACTGATAACATAAAGTATTGGTCAATATTCTAGCAGCTTTCTAATAGTAGGCAATTTGGCAGATGGAACTTTCTCACTATTTTTCAACTTCGCTAGAGTAGGGGAAGATAAAGGAGAAAGGTAAAGAAATGGAAATGGGAAAACTGAATTTCAAAGGAAAGATCGGTTTTATCATTCCTAAAGCGCTATATCATTCCTAAAACTGCTTCGATTCATTTTACCGCCCTCCTCTAATATGCAAATATATGGCCAAAATTATTGAAGCTATAATATTTCGTTAGACCTAAGAGAAAAAGAGAGATAACTGTCCTCTATTTCCGTCGTGAAATGCTTCAACTGCATTGGTTTATTTTTGTAACGTCAGTCGTTCCATTTTCTTTAAAGCCGATTAAGCCTATGTCAGAAGGTACAGCCAAATAGCAATGCCTTTTTACCCGTAATGTATTTACTCTTTATTACTGTGTCAAATTTTAAACCAGTAAAAAGAACATAAAACAATAATGACTTTTTTTTGCTTGAAAGCTTAAGCAAGTAAAACAGCAAAAATATTTTGCGAGTTGTACAGATTTGTGGTACAAACAGAAACAGTTTTACGACTAAACTGTCTATTTCATTGTCGTCAAATTAAACCACAAACCCTGGTCTATCTTGTTTGAAGTGCCAACGACAGTGAAAATAAGATCTGGCTGGTTAAACTGGTTAAGCAGAAACTTGCAAAGCCATTTTTAGTTGTAAGCCATAGCTATATAGCTTACATAGCCAAAATCTAAATACTTAAAGTAGCAAGAACAGTGAAAATGAAATCCGACAGCTTGAATTGGTTAAGTGGAAACTTACATCGCCATTTTTACTTGTAAACTAGTTGTAAAAATAGGTGGCACAGGGCTCCGTTGCCCCCCCCCCCCACAATTGATGTTACTGGAGCTAGCAGATCTTTCTTGTAGACACAATGTTCAGATTTACAAAAAAACATGCTGGTAACGTTTTAAATTCGACTTGGCTACACAATAATGTGAGCCCGAACCATAAAGAATCAGCCTATCTCGTCCATTATAAAAATTTTTAGTTTGTGTGGCCAAACCCTTTAGAATTCATTGTGTAGTCTTGCCATAACTTGTAGAGCTCAAATAAGCGATCCAAATAAACAGCAGAAAACTAAAAGCCGACATCTAATTTCCCTGGAATCGTAAAAAAACTTCAAATTCTCTGGTTTTGTGCTGGAGATACATATATTTAGTTTTAGATGCATATATTTTATTTCTAGAGGAATATCTTAAGATAATATTATGTACTAGTTTGCCTTATCGTTTATAAAAAAAAAAAAACTTTTCGCATACTGACCAATGGTCTGCGCAATTTAGGAACCGATTTATAGATTCTCTACCTTCGGCGGGGAATGCACTGCGCGGTTGGGGGCAAATTATTCGACTTTTTCCCCCAAGAATTCTCTAGGTGCTCATTTAGAGCTGGGTCAACTCTGGCTGAGCTTAAAGAGTCACACAACTGACTCCCCTTCTAAACCAAGTAATCAGCGACATCAATAGTTGAACCCCTGTCTTACGTACAAAGGAGTTCAAGTCTAGCGTACTAATCACTCTTCTAGGACGGCTCATTAAAGAATAAGCAGTAAAAAAAAAAAATGTGATTCGGTCCTAATTTTTAGGACCACGATGAAAGTAAGGTTAGAATGGTTTGGCCACGTTTTATGGATAAAGTGTGATTAGGACATCTATCTGGGGGACAGGAAATATCCGATCGTCCTCTATTATTGAGGTAAAAGGTCATCCAAATGATTTAAAGAAAACGGGAACTGAGTGAAAGGGGATAAGAGTGAAGCTTTGAATATATGATGATACATATTTATGTGTTTGAAATTGGACTAAAGCTATATTGAACGAACAATTGTTTTATCGAGTTTATTTTTGTTGGTATTTCTGCAAGGATAAAGTACATTATAAAAGATTATTTATAACTAAATCGAAGGCCTTGCTGTGAATGCTATTTTGATAATACAACATAGCTGCCAAGCCTTCAGGGCACTTAGATTTCTTCATCGTTTGCTAAAGGTATTTTAAAAAGAAAGCAACGCCATCTAAGCTTACTGTAAATTGTGAACTGTCCTGTATTATTCTTCTCATACCTCTCATACAAGGTAACCCAATATACAGTTTCTTGTGATTATTTACCTTTGAAATGGTTCTCGTAATTAGGTTCTCGTAAACTGAAGACTGGCAGGATTGATACAAGATACTTGGGCTTATAGGAACAATTTTATTCATGTTAAAAGTCTTCATGTAGCATAGCATTTAAAAGTGCCTAGGATTAATCTAAAGCTAAATTTATGAAGGGTAACTACTTTCTGGGAAGGTACGACGCATATAGACCCCACGATGAAAATTTGAGAAAAACTTTCCAGGAACTCTTTAATAAAATGTTGGCAAGTCTAATATTTGATAATGTGAAAGATGGATGGAATAAGTTTTGTAAAATAGTTTATTAAGTCTCTGGTGGTTAGCGCCATCTATATTATATTGCAGTAAGCTGCATTAGTTCTCTCTGGGAACAAGCAAAAGAGGGAAGGGAGCCCACTGCAAACGCCATATTTGTACCCACCGGTATATAGTTATCCGTAAATTTTGGGGAATAGGTGAGTGGGTTTTGACGCTTCCCTTGTTCTTGGATTTGTTATTCAGTATCCATTTTCCTCACCTGAGAGTGTGTGCTTCTCTCATCTATATTACACTGCGATTTGTCTTGCTGTGACTTTGTGTTTATCGGAGAATTGGACTGTCCCTAGCAGTGGTGCATTCATAAAATGATTATGGGGGGGGGGCTGACTGGGGGTCCCTGGACCAACCAACAGAAAATTAAAAAAAATCCTTAGTAAAAACAGTATTTTAAGGCATTACTTTAAGTTTATTTTTGCTCTTTGAATGCAAGTTTTGAGTATGGATTAAGGAATGAATGATAATTCGAGCAGATAGAGCAAGATTTAAAAAAAGAATAAATTATTGGAGGAGGGGGGGGGGGTTACAGCCCCTTTAGCTCTAAAAGCTGGTTTGAGACACCAGCCGTGACAAAAAATTACTATTCCTCAGATGGCTGCGATGATCTGTTCTGTCAGTTTTGACATGTATTGCTAAAATGTTTTGGCAGCTCTGAAAGACTCCTAATAAGACCTATTTTTTTGAATGGAATCAGATTCTTTTGACAGTAAATTCTGGAGCAATGAGGACTGGTAGTACGTTTACAGATCTATCAAAAAATGACTCGAAAAATTTGTCAAGATTCTGAAATGTATCAATGAAGACTAAGACAAAACGTAAACTCATGAAGAAAGGCCAATAGTAGAACACACCAAGCGTGCGCGCTAAAAATGGTCACAGGTTTTTGACAAATTTTTCAGGCTTTTTTGCCCATTTTTCACAGGTTTCTGAAATTTTTGGTTGCAACATTCATCAAATCACAGCAAAGGCCTATGAGTTTGTCACTGCGTACGCATGAAGGAAGAGCCAAGGAGAAGTGCGATAACTTGGCGTGTCCCAAAAATCTTTAGTGGAAAAGATGGGAACGTGCATAAATGTATATAACTATATATGTTATTGGACGGGTAATAAATAAATAATAATAATAATAATTGTCACTCTGATTTAGGTGGATGATGATCATGTTCATTATGTCCAAGTTCGATTATTGTGCCCGTTTGTTGTCTACCGTAAAAATAAAAAACAAAATGATAATAATAAAGTAAATTTTCTTTTGCAGATGCGAAGTAAGCTGCCTGACAAAGAACCCATAAAAATTAAATTTTCATGGCTTACCAACAGATGGCTGTGACATGGCTAGGAACGACCATTCTACGCCATCAGCAAGCAGTGTTGCCAGGAAAACTAAAGTGAAGACGGCGAGGCTATAGAAAGTAAGCGGGGGCAACCCTATTGAAGAAGGTGTACCCCCTTTTACCAGTGAGCACAGTGTCTTCTTAAATCTAAAAGAAGAGGCAGACATTGTTGGCTATTTCTAAACATTGATGACTTCTGAAGTTCTGGAGATGATAGTCCGCGAGTCTGATTGCTACATTATGAAAAAAATGGCTATGAGCTTGGCCTTTAGCGTAGCTGTTTATTGGCGGTGAGCTGCGCTCGCTATCCAAGGCTTGAGAACTATTGGTTCAGGTCTTTGTGACTACCACTTGTAGTCGACTACATATCTAGCAAGCGTTTCAAAAAGATCCATGAATTCCTGCACTTCACAAGCCAGGAACAAAGCAGCGAAGACAAGTATTATAAAATAAGGCCTTTCTTCGAGCTTCTTCTCAGTGCATACAAAGCGCCCTTGTCTGATGAAGAATATAATTCGGTTGATAAAATGATGGTACCTTTCAAAGCCAGAAGCAGCCTAAAACAAGATATAGTATCAAACTGACGAAATTGGGATTTAAGATTTGGGTGCATTTCCGTGTGTCAGGATACGTTTACGACTTTGAACCTTACCAGGGAAGCATCAGTCGCACTCAGACCTCCCAACATGGCTTAGGTGGTGATGTTGTTATTCGACTTTGTCGTGGTCTTAGAAAAAAGAATGCGAAGGTATATTTTGACAACCTCTTCATTTCAATCCCTCCCGTAGAAACGTTAGCAAAATAAACTATTTACAGTGTCGGTACACTGCATGCAAACAGACTTGGTGACGCTGCGGACAAACTGGTCGGAGAGAAAGAAATGAAAAAGAAAGACCGAGGATCTGCCTTTTACGCAAATGTCTGAGGAAGGCATTACTGTGTTGCTGTGGAAAGACAACAACCTTGTTGCCCTATGATCCTCATAAACTGGGTACCACCCAGTTGATATTGTAGAGAGATGGAGTAGCTCGGAGAAGAAGAATCGGAAACTTATGCCTGGAACCAAATATGGCCTTCTGAAATTCAAAGCATCTGCCACTTCTGAACAAGGGCATGGCTAGGATGATTATAAGTCCTGAGCGTCCAGGTCGTCTGCCTCTTCCAAAGTGGATTGTGACCCAGTCAGTCTCAAAAGAAGTCAGGTTGAATGGAATGTCAGGGTATTGGCCATCGAAATTCAAAAATAAGACGCATCGAGGTGCCAAAGCAGACCTGTAAACGTAAAACACGTTTCGAGTGTAAAAAGTTCCAAACTCCTATTTGTCCTAAATGCTTTGAATGTTTTTATGCTCTTCCTTATGGGCAACGTCCACATATGAGGACACTTTCAAAATGGACAGTTTTTAATTTCTTATGTCTTTTCTGAATAAATATCTGAAATCTTCCTTATCTTTTGGTCAAGAATAAATTGTTTTCAAATAGGATTTTGAAAGATTTCGAAATTTGGTCGTGAGAGGGTTAATAAGAAACCCTGTGAGAAAGCCATCATAACCTGACTAAATTGTAAAAATAGCAAAGCCTTACTATGACTTTTGGGAAATTGTAAAAATAACGAAGCATTATTGTGATCTTTGTGTAAGAAAAACGAACCTAACATTGTGAAATCAGGGGTTCGGGGACCGAAATGGGGTAGTCTTTTTTTGGAACTAACAACGAGTAAGTGTTTTCTTTGTAATTAAGATAGGCTACCACTGTCTGTCTGAATTCCCCTTTGAAGATAACATTAAGATAAGAAGTAAAGTTCTAAAGATTTCTGTCGCCTGGATAAACCAGGCTAAGTAATAAATTTAATAAGTATACAGGAGACACAAAAATAAAAACTAGTGCTGACGTCAAAGCACGACATTTTATTATAATTTAGTGATTTGGGATATATTGGATTAGAAAGACTTGAGGGCCCAAGGTGAAATACAGCAATTTCTAAGGATTGGAATAGAAATAAAATTAGTTCGTCTTAGAAACTTGAACGTGGGAATAACCTAAGGTTTAAGTACAATATAAACTCCTTGACCTTAAAGAATAAATTAAAGAGCCTTTTTTACCCGTGCCCCAGCCATTTAAACATTTGATTCTCAATTACTTGGACTATCTGTATTGGCTTTTCTCTGTCTACAATTACTCAGCCCAGTCTTGATGCAACCTATGCAACCTATTGCCCAAAATACTTGATAACTTCAATTCAATACTTGATAACTCCTTCTTCCTGCTTGGTGACATATGGAATTTACCTAGCGTTTAATAAGATCTTACATATAACGAGATTGGAACTAGGGGACAATGCCATATTCCATCCATTGCAAACTCTCTGACATGACATGAAAAAGGGACTCTGTCTCCTCTTTCAGCCACTTCAACCCGTGCTAATATTATATAGAGGCGGCCCTGCTGTTTAAACAGAATGGTTAGCGTAGAAATGAGGAATTAAATTGCTACATTAACATTTCCAATCTCTTCCGTCCAAAGATCCAATTTTCTCTAGAAACTTGTAGTTTATCAAAGTTCCAAAGAACACTAACTTCCTTTTCAGGATATAAGCCTGAAGCTTGGTCTAACTTATACGACCATTGATATTTGATAAAAAAGTTATTGTTAGAATTTATATTTTTTCATATAAAATTTTAATTACACCAGTGCCCAAGCTAGGCTGGTCGTCTAACCGCAATTATTTCAGTTCAAAACATTAGATAGTGTAGAATTAAGTAAACCCTTTTTTTCGGTAAGTATTCATGGATTGAACAAGCAGACCCATAGAATATTAGACAACAGACCTAGAAGAGGTTGAGAAATATTATAATTAGAGTTAGAATATTTTCCTTTTATTTCCTTTTATAATAAAGATCAGTTGTCACTGAATTCTGAGTGTTGATTCTTACCCAAAGCCTAAGTCATAACACGCTACCAAAATTTTAGCCCTGATAGTAGGGGCAACCTTAAAACCCTAAGAAAAAGTTACATCACATGAATATAAGTATATGATTCAAGTTAATTCAACAGAATTAAATTAGGAACAGTAGCAAGAAATAAGTATCCGACTACATTCAAGAGACAATTTAACTTGAGATTTTAGCTAAGCAGAATAGACTTTAACAGATGGGATGATTTTATTCAACAAAGTGTTTCAAGTGTTTCCAGTCGTGTGCCTTTTTAAATAGAGGGTGTTGAGTCTTCATAGTTAGCAAATTTCCAATGATTGGCTCCTACAAGTGTATGATGGTAAGTTCTAACATGAATATAGTTGAGTAGACTTCAACAGATTAGTGGAAGTGATAAGCTCGCTGTGGGTGATAAAGACTTGATTGTTTTCTGTCGAAAGAAGGGTTCACAAAAGTATGATTTATGAATATTCGGACAGTTATCCCACCTGAGAAACAGTAAACGTACAAACAGGGTTCACACATATACCCACCTTGCGAGTAAATGTCTGTTTTTTGCTTATCTATTAAGCTACGAGATGACGGAAGTTATTTTAGCATCAATGCAGGCATTATCTGAAAAGTTACAAGCGATAGATTCAAAGCTAAATAGCCTGTAAAAGGCTCAGAATTCAGCAAGCGGGGCCATACAACATTTGTCAAATGAATTAAGAGTTGAAATGACGGTAATAAAATCGGAAATATCTGCAGTAAAAACTAGAGTCTAAAACACAAAGAAACTAAGTACACTCCAGGACTCCCATATACGAATTGTCGATACGGAAGCTCGAAGGAAGAATTTACTAATTTATGGGTTGCAGAAAAGTAATGCCAATATTTCTTTTAAAGAAGAGTTAGCGCATTATCTTGCAAGAAGAATTCCCCAAAGTAATATCTGGCCTCACGATTTACAGTATGTTTTCAGATTGCCATCAAAATCAGGACCACGTCCTATACTTATTCGGTTTTCAAACGTGTATCAAAGAGACATTATTTTGCACAACGGGAGAGTTTTTGGACAGGAAAGAGTGTTTGTGACTCTGGATTATTTCACCTGAAGAACGTGAGATTAGAAACAAATTAAAATCGATACATCAAGAGGGACGCACCAAGAATCTGAAACCTAAGTGGAAGGGAATGAAGTTAATAGTTAATGAAACCACTTACGAGCATGATAGAGTAACTGGCACTGTGTGATCATATAATCGACGTACCCAAGTTGAAGCCGTAAACAATCCAGCGGAGAGAACGAGCTCCCAAACTCGCAGGGAAAGAACAAGCAGTTTCCGGTCTCAATCAGGAGACACAAGAATAAGATCCTTTTCAATAGAGACTGTTGTCAGAATTTGGATCAGCTTTTGGGAGCGAGGGCAAAGATAACGACTATGAGAACTCAAATAACCGAGATCTAAGCCTCAATAGTAGTGTAGAGCAAGAGCCAAGTAAGGCAGAAAGAATAGAGAATGATAGAAAAAACAGTAAAAATAGGAACAACGGAACAACGTGGGCCATGGGAAACAACTTGAACGTTTTTTATTTGGTCATTGGAATATTCAAGGTCTGACAGGTGAAAATTTGAAAGGGATTAAAAAAACAAAGGATTTTGACGTTTTGGGTATTGTAGAGGTGTGGAAAATGTAGAAGAAAGTGTGAATATTGAGGAATATGAAGAGTTTAAAGTATACAGGGAAAAAAAGTAGAAATAGTAGAACGTACAGGGGCCTATCTGTGTTCGTGAAAGAAAGAACGTTTGCTTCAGTAAAAAGGCTATCTAGTAAATCTGAGAATGTTGTGTGGATTATGCTTCGTTAAAAGTACTCAGTAATGTATATTATGTTAGGTTCCGTATATTTACGCCTCAGTCTAGCTCACATTCAAACGAAGATAGTTGGAAACTTCTGTCTGAGGAAATGGCTGCTCTACGTTTGAAGTACCCGCGCATGGGATTTATATTGATGGGAAATTATAACGCGTACACGGCCAAATTTCCTGGAACAACGTGAAACTTGTGATGGTTTTAATTTTGCAGATCCTTCAATTCAAGAGAAAGACAGTTTGGAGAATGTAAGGGGAAAGCATAGAAAGGACAGGGGAAGGAGAAAGAACACTTGAGTAAGTAAGCTTTTACATTTTTGTGGGCAGTTTGGTTTGATTTTGGTTAATGATAGGAGGGGATAAGAGAGTTTACATGTTTGTCGGGTAAGAACCCTTGTTTAATTGATTATATTTTAGTTTATGGTTGTCTCTTGTCGCGCTGTTCCGATTTTGAGGTTCTGGAAATAGTTGGATCCGACTATTTTCCATTGCTGTTAGAGATCAGAGTGAAAGATCATCTACGGAAAAATAAGGTTACAGAAAAGGTTTTGGAAAAAGTGTAATAGATTGTAGAAAATATATAAAAATAGAGAGAGAAGTAGATATTTATGATGAAGATTTACTCAAGGTTAATGTAGGAAACGAAAATTTAGAGGAAGAGATGGAGAAGATTATTGAGTTAGTTGAAGTGGGCAAGGTAAGTGAAGAAGTATGTAATTTAGAAGAAATGCTGAGGTAGATATACGAACTACGGAAAGAGAAGAAATCAACGAAAATATTTTTTTATTACGAGTGTGAGAGTCTTCGACTCATTTTACATGAGACCCTGATGAAAGTACGCTAATCCTAACCACAAGGAATAGAGAATAATGAAAAAAATTACAGAAGAATAGAAAACGGTATAAGAAGATGGGAATAGAGAAAAAACAGTGCAAAGCAGCGAAGAAAGAAAACTAACTTATTAAACAATCCAGGGAACAAGATACACACCAATTCTGGAAAGGTGTACATAGGTCGCTGAAGAGACAGGGACACAAGACATGTTCGTTCGAACCTGAACAATGGGAACACCACCTCAGGACACAATCGGTAAACGGAAACCGAATGGAAGAAGATCTCAAAACATTTTACCAGAAATGGTTCCTTTTTGACCCCTGCCAGAAGGAGACACGAAATTGATATCATCAATTTCAGAGCAGGAGAGATGTGAGGCTATGAAATCAGCTAAAGAAAAAGCTGCAGGTAGAGACGGAATCCCACTACGAGTATGGAAAAAGGCAAAAGAAGTATGCATATCTGTTTTAACTGTCGTTTTCAGCCACATATTTTTATTGTGCAGCTGGCCAATAGAATGGACAACATCCATAGCTGCATTATTATATAAAAAAGAGAACAACAAAGAACTCTCGAATTACCGACTGATCCAAATTTCTCCCATAGTTAGTAATGTTTTTTTGTAAGATAGTAGATAGTCGGCTAAGAAAATGGCTAGAAGAATTAAAGAAATTAATAGAGGAGCAGGGTGGGCTTAGGAAAAAGGGGGTACAATAGAGCAGGTTTTATTTTGTACAGTATAGTTAGAAAAGGAATCATGAAAAGATGGGGTAGGATTTACGTTGTGTTCCTAGACGCAAGAGGGGCTTTTGAGAATATGATCACAGCTATGCTAGTTAAGTGACTTTTGGAGATAGGATTGCCTGTACATTTTGCTAGATTAAATGTAGGAATATATAGTTCAGTAGGCATAGTTGATAGAATACTAGGTAAGGTATCCGGGAGAATTTTGACGCGAATAGGTTTAAAACAGAGATGCCCACTGTCACCGATTTTGTTCTACGTGTATATTAATGAAATAGTTGATTTCTTCAAGTAGAAAAACGCTCCGGAAGTACTAATAAGTGTTTCAAAAATATGCATGCTTTTGTTAACTGATGATATTGCTCGCATAGCACAATCGGCAAAAGAAATGCAAACATTATTAAACATTATGGAGGAATATTTGGATATGAAAGGATTAGAATTAAATAAGAAAAAACAGAAATTGTATTTTTTAGGAAAGGTGGAAAATTAAGGGAAGCTGATGAATTTAGATTTAAAGGTGATTTTATAGAGATTAAAAAAGAATTCGTGTGTTTAGGGGTTAAGTTTTTTTGGAATGGTAAGTATGGAAAGGAGGTTAAGTATAGAGTACAAAAAGGAAATATGGGTATGAGTTTAATTTTAAAAAGAGAGGTTGGAAAGATTAGGGATTTAGCAATGCATAAATATTTATTTAGGACTAAACTCCTCCCGGTTATGTATTACGGGTGTGAGCTGTGGCGTTTTAGAAGATGTAAGGAGTTGGAGAGAATGCAAAGAAATTATTTAAGAAAGTTTTAAGGCTTCCTAAATCCACTCACATTGTTATACTAGAGGGGGATTTAGGACTAAGTAGGTTAGAAAAAGATAGGTTAATAAGAATGCCGAAGTTTTGGATAAAAAATTTAAGAAGTAAGAATAGACTAGCTAAAAAACCGTATTTTAGTTTGTTGGAGGATAAGATAGAGGTAGGGTGGCCTCAAGAAATTAAGAAAATTTTAGATGAAGTAGGATATTCGTATTTTTGGAATGAAGGTCAGGTATCGAATTCGGATACAGTGGTTGTTAAGGTAAAAGAAAGGTTACACAAGCAAGGAATACAGCAGTGGTAGGCTCAGAAGGAGATCTCTTTTTTTTCGACAGAACACCTTTAAATTAGATGTTATTTTCTTAGACCACACTGCCATTCTAAGACGAACAAATAAACTTTCAAATGGGGATAAATCCATTTATTTAGACAGCGAAAAAACAGGTACAAAAGTCCAGATATTTCGGTCACATATACAGCGACCATCGTCAGTAGAAATACTAAAATAATAAGATTGAAACTAGCATATTTATATAGAACAAAATAAATATTTTCTCGGCTCATTCACAACATAATGAACTTCCGGATTATTCACTAGATTATTTTCAGAGAGAGTTCATTGACAAAGTTCATTCAAAGTTCTTGATGTAAATTTTCTTCTTTAATCTTGCCCAAATTTAAAACAAATTTCCAGTGAAAGTGGCAAGGCTTTCCATGTCTTCTAATTGCAAACCAAATGTTCAGTTTATAGATATTTACTGGGTTGGTCTAATTTCCCCATATATACGACGAATATTCGACATAAGATCTTTAAATTAGGTGTTGTTTTCTTAGACCACACTGCCGTTCCAAGACGAAAAAATAAACTCTCAAATCGGGATAAATCCATTTATTTAGACAGTGAAAAAACAGGTACGAAAGTCCAGATATTTCGGTCATATATACAGCAACCGTCTTCAGTAGAAATACTAAAATAATAAAATTGAAACTAGCATATTTATATGCAACAAAATAAAAAACTTTTCGGGTCATTCACAACATAATGAACTTCCGAAATATCTTGACTTTTTGTACCTGTTTTCCAAGATGTATCTCTTTATAAATATTTTCGTGAAGATTTATATATAAGTACTTTTTTCTTTTTAATTTATTTGTGTTTTTTTGTTGGTTTTCTTATGTTTATGTTCTGTTTTTTTTTTCCTATGGCCTGATGGCGTTTTTTGGAAATACCTACATAAATATAATAGTTTTAATCAAAATCCCTAAAAACAAAAAGCCATATCGCAGGAAAATAACAATGCGATTCACATAATTGAATTACTTTAGGCAAGTGGCAAAAACTAATCATCCGAGAGACACTCTGACTTTAGATTTAAGCTGATCAGAATAGATTCTATCAGGTGGAATGGTTTTACTCTACTAGAAGCCTAAGGATTACAAGTGTTAGAAGTCATTTTAATAATAAGCAAAAAAAGGTGTACACAGAAATATTATGTAAGCAAAGCTTGCAAAACTGCAAGCATCAAGTGCTCCTTTTGTAGCTTTGTTGAATAAAAGGAATTGAAATTGCACAGCTTTGAATATCAATTACTCATTTAAACTATTAAAAGAGCATTAATTCACCTTGAAGTATTTAACAGTCCTGACTCGCAATTCCAGGGTTGCCGTCTCATCGCAGACAATTATTCCCCTTGGATGCATCTGAATCGCTGAGACTGTCCACATATGATTCACACCCTCTTCAACTGCTTTTGATAAAGCCAAAGCCTTGTGAGCTCCTGTCACTAGAATCATCACCTTAAATAAAGTGGCATTAAAATTTCGTCTGAATTAATAGTTCACCGTAATACTGGTGCTTGAGAAATAGTCTTAGGTCCGTATCTCTTCGACTGTTCCTCTGAAGCACCCCTATTTGTGTTCTGTTCTGGTTGCTACATAATTACATGTGGTCCAATACTGGGCTACTTCTGAGTTTTTGTTTAGATAGTTATCCGTAAAACGGTGGAACGGAAGCACGGGCTACTTGTTATGGCACATTTTGTATCTATAAAAAAACAACGTCGTTTTACAATAAAGCATTCAGCAAACAGTTTGTTTACACTGTTTCTGGAATTTGATCAGAAACCTGACATTATCTCATATTTCCTCTTTTCCCCGTGGTGATTTGGCTGTACCAAATTTTATAAAACTTAGATTGACTTCCCACTTAATAAATATCTTGGATATTACAAACCACGTAGTGATGCGTCTTTGGTCTCTGTGTGGGAGCCAAATGCAAGTTTTACCTCCCAACAAACGGACAGCAATAAACTCAGCAACGTGTGAGCTAAGTGCTAAATTAAGTTCAGAGTAAGAAAAATGTCTCAACGTTTAAGACTTGAATCTAAGAAACCGAAATGGGGTAAGAGCAAAGGCGAAAAAGAATAACAAGAGCAAAGGGGTAGAGATATCTGGTGGGCAGTTTCAGGCGTTCTGGATTAACCAGAAAGTGGGCTTTCGGGATAAAATTTTCCTTCTTTTCTCATGAAACTCTTTTTTCTAGATACTATTGTGTGCAGCATCTTTTTTCAGGAGGGGGGAAGTGAATATGAAATAAACACCAAAACAGACTATTTCTATAGAAAATATAAGACATAACTAGAAGAACTCTAAAAATTTCAGGGGAGCACGCTCCCAAAGGCCCCCAGTGCTTTATTGATCTGCTTCTAAATTAACTTTAAATATGGATTTGTGGTTTGCTAAAAATAAAGCATTTTCTGCCAAAAATATAGGAACAAAATTCCCCATTGGACAAGCTGTTTTATCATTTCTACGCAGGAATTTGCACGGAATTTTGTTTAGGGGATTTCACTTCTATTAAAACGCAAAAATAAGTTTTGAATGGCAAATACAAGGAAACACAAGGAACAGTTTATAAAATATCAAAATTTTGGAGGTCACACGGTAAAAAAAACACGTTCCTGGTTCTATGGATCCTCGTATTTTCGGCATGTCTTTAATCAGAATGTAGAGTTAGTAGCAAGAATCTTGGTTTATCATAATTGAGTTGGAAAACAACAACAAAACAAATTAAAGCAGACAAAAAACGACAAAACACTTTCTTAAATAAAAAGAAAGAACGGCTTAGAGATAATAGAAGATTATAGAAATTACATATCTTGCATGTAAGATGGGTTGCCGCTTTCCCCAACAGAGCGGTTTAGACTTCTGGAACCAGACCACAACTGAAATTTGGACTCCATTGTGAGAAAAGATTGAAAAGCTGCTTCAATAGATCCTTCTTCAACAAATTCCCAAGAGATTGAGTTTCAACCTTTGGCCTCCCTTTATTTGGAATATGGATAAATTTAGATATGGATAATACAGATAAGGATAAATATAGGATTAAACGTATAGTTTAATCTTGTGAAAGGATTTATGCAATTGAAAGCTTCTGTGGCATCTTCGAGATTAATTACATCTATTGGCCTCTTTGGGAGGAGTTCCCACCCTTTACGAATAAAGTAAAATTTAATTAGGGACAATTCAATAAGTTTAAAGTTACCAATCAAAAGTGACAAGGCTGAGGACAGTTACCTGAATTTCGAAAATGGCGGAAAACATCCTGAAAGAGTGAGTGATCTTGATAGGATAAATTTAGGATTAAACCTACAGTTTAATCTTGTGAAAGGATTTATGCAATTGAAAGCTTCTGTGGCATCTTCGAGATCAAATATACTAGATAAAATTGAGCATATAAGCTTATCGCAGGGATTTCAAAGCCTATCTAAAAACGCAGAATTTTTTTCAAAAGCAGAGTCGTTCATGCAAATTAGTTGTTTGTCTTTTTTTTTGTCTGTTCCCTAGGGGAGACGACATGGAACCACTGGTCCTAGAATACTGGAACATTATATGAACAGAAAATGAAAGTTCAAGTGTAATTTTAAGCAAAAAAAGAGTTTGCCACAGGAAAGTAGCATTTTCTGCCATTTTGTACAGAAGCAACCAGTAAGTTAATTTGAATTAATTTTTCTATATATTTTATCTGTTATCAACTATTGTGTTCATTTCTGATATTTATTATCAATTATATACACTATCTTAAGTCTAAAAACTTCATGTTTGAAGAGCCAATTTATACTCTGGAGGCTATAACCAGGACCTATCTCTTAAATCAATTATTCTCGCCCCCTCACTCACCTCTTTTGAATCCATGACTGTACCAACTCCTACAGTAAGGGCATGTGTTGGGACTTTCGTGATGTCATTGTCGAAAAACCGTGCATTTGCACGTATAGTGTCATATGCTAAAATTTTAACTCTTGTCCGGGAGCTCAGTGAAGAGCCTGGTTCGTTGAAAGCAATATGCCCATCCGGACCTATACCTTAAAAGAAAAGCAGGAATTAAGATTGTGGAAATTAAGAAGATTCAGCATTGGCTAACATTTTAACCCCATCCCCAAAAAACTGGAGTCTTGTAAAAATTCTTAATTGGTGGGATGATTATGTTTTTGGTATCGAAAGCCTTGGTTTTTTGCGTAGATTAATTAAAAAAAACTTTCCGAAAAATATGTTTTTCAAAGAAAAGTAAAGGCCATTTTAAACTTAACCTCAGGAGATACAAATACCGGTTAAAATTCAAACTCAAAACAACCAGAAATTACTATTAAAGAATAAATGAAACCCAAGACGAACAGAAATTAAATAAACAATCAAAGCAAAAAACATACAAGTAGTAAAAATGAATAAATAGATCTTAAAGCGAGTAAATGCTTAGATTGAATATGAAAATCAAGCTTAACAGAAATTAAATAAACAATCAATGCGAACAAACATACAATACATATTCATGTAAATGAATAAATAAATCTTAAAACGAGTGAAACTTAAATTGAATGTACAAATCAAGTTTGAATCGAATAAAAATAACTACAAACAAGAGTTTGGCTATCGCCTCATTGCAGAAGCTTAAAACCTATTGCGTCATTGGCGCCTTACTGAAAACTATACGAGTCTTGAACAGTCTTGGAAAGCATAAACAAAATCAAATTGAATATTAGATATATAAGGATATTAATTGTTGAAAGATCCATCAGTTCAAGATTTTTTTTTCACTGTAATTTTAATTTTCATTTTTAATGCTGTAAGAACTGGAAAGAATAAATTTGTAATATACGAGTACTTCGTTTTGAGTGAAGCGCCAATGGAGCAGAAGGCTTTAGGTTTTTACAGTTAAAGAAGGGGGCAATATTCAAATTTTGTTTGTAGTGAAATTATATTTGTCTTGACCAATCTTGGAAAGAACTAATAAATTAAGCTGAATATTTTATGTATAATGGTATTAATTGCTGAAAGCTCATCATTTCAAAATTTTACTGTAATTTTAATATTTATTTTTAACATTAAGCACAAAAGAAAACATTTGTAATATAATTCGTTTTCAGTAAAGTGCCAATGATGCAGTAGGTTTTAGGTTTCTGCATTGAGACGATACTCAAACTGTTGTTTTTAGTGATTTTTATTCGATTCAAACTTGATTTGCATATTCAATTTAAGTTTCACTCGTTTTAAGATTTATTTATTCATTTACATTAATATATATTGTATTTTTGTTCGCATTGATTGTTTATTTAATTTCTGTTCGTTTCGGGTTTCATTTATTGTTTAATAGTAGTTTCTGGTCGTTATGAGTTGGAATTTAAACATATATGTGTGTCTGCTAATCTTGAGTTTAAAACAGCCTTTAATTTTATTTGAAAACTTATTTTTCGAAAAGTTTTTTTTAATTAATTTTTACTCGTTTTTGATATATGTTCGGTTTTGATATATGTTATAGATGTTATTTTAAGTTGTACTTTTATCGCATTGCGTTCATTTTTAAGCCTTGAGATAAAAACTGAAACCTTAGCGTAGACAGTGGTGGGGGAAGTCTCCCCCCTCACATGCGTAATTGAGCAGCCACAGAGAAAGTAATACAAATGAAAATAATCTGTCTTTTGAAAATGTCTTTTTTCAAAAGACACGAACAAAATCGTCTAAAGGAACCTGGAGTGCTATCTTTGACATTTCCGTTGATTCTTTATTCCCGTTACTTTCAGATGTAAAACTTAGAATATTATCGAAAGGGTTTAGTCGTCCCCTCCTTGAATAATTCACATTTGGAAAGCCCACCCCTGGGAAATTCCTCCCCCCTAATAGAACATTTTCTTTTCCTGCTGATAATTCCCCCACGTTAAACTTCACCCAGCAAAAATTTATTTATTAGTTTTACATTAATATCAGCACTAAATTTATTTATTAATTTACATTAATATCTATTGTATGTTCAAAATTTTTATCTGATGCATTTAGGGCGTGGAGGGGGGGGGGGGGGCTAGTTGCCCACCAATCTCTTTTGACTATTAAAAAGTTAAAAAGAACTTTCAATTTCAAATCAAATGATCCCTCTCTAAAGTTTATACGAGCATCCCTTCCATAAGAAATACTATGAAGGATTTGGAGAATCCTTAATTTACAACCCTTGCCCTGAAGGCTGCGGGGGAGTTGTCATCCTCAAAGACCTAATTTCCAGAACTTAAAAATACGTTTAATAAAATGGCTGTTTCAAAATTTTGATTGGATGTGTTTGGGGAAAAGTTGGGCGTGAGAGAGGGTTAGTTATCCTCAAATCACTTTCGACTATTAAAAAGAGCACTAGCCCTTTGAATTTCCAATCGAATGAGCCTTTTTTGAAGTTTCTACGACACCGCCTTCTATAAAAACCTTATATGACCCCAGGGTATAACTTAAAACCCTTGCCGTGAGGGTTGTGCCTCAAAAACATATTTTCTATATGAAAATCAACTACGCTGAACCAAATGGCTATTTCAAAATTTTGATTGGATGTGTTTGAGGGAATCATGGGCGTGGGGGGGGAGGGCTTGTTGCCCTCCAATCACTTTCGACTATTAAAAAGGGCACTAGACATTTGATTTTCCAATCGAATGAGCCTTTTGAAGTTTAAACGACAACGCCTTCTATAAAAACCTTATATACCCCCTGGGCATAACTTAAAACCCGTGCCCTAAGGGTTGGGGGGGACTGTCCTCCTCAAAAACATATTTTCTATCTGGAAATCAACTACGATGAACAAAATGGATATCTCAATTTTGATTGGATGTGTTTGGGGGAATGATGGGCGTGGGGGGGCGAGTTGCCCTCCAATCACTTTCGACTATTAAAAAGGGCACTAGCCCTTTGAATTTCTAGTCGATTGAGCATTTTTTGAAGTTTCTATGGCAACGCCTTCTATTAAAACCTTATATGCCCTCAGGGCATAACTTAAAACCCTTGCCCTGAGGGTTGTGGGCGATTGTCCTCCTCAAAAACACATTTTCTACCTGGAAATAAACTACGCTGAACAAAATGGCTATCTCAAAATTTTGATTGGATGTGTTTGAGGGAATGATGGGCGTTGGGGGGGGGGGGGGGGCTTGTTGCCCTCCAATCACTTTCGACTATTAAAAAGGGCACTAGATATTTGAATTTCCAATCGAATGAGCCTTTTGAAGTTTAAACGACAACGCCTTCTATAAGAACCTTATATGCCCCCAGGGCATAACTTAAAACCCTTGCCCAGAGGGTTGTGGGGGATTGTCCTCCTCAAAAACATATTTTCTACATGGAAATAAACTACGCTGAACAAAATGGCTATCTCAAAATTTTGATTGGATGTGTTTGAGGGAATGATGGGCGTGGGGGGGGGAGGGCTTGGATTGGATGTGTTACGCCGAACAAAATGACTATCTCAAAATTTTGATTGGATGTGTTTGAGGGAATGATGGGCGTGGGGGGGGGGAGGGCTTGTTGCCCTCCAATCACTTTCGACTATTAAAAAGGGCACTAGACATTTGAATTTCCAATCGAATGAGCCTTTTGAAGTTTAAACGACAATGCCTTCTATAAAAATCTTATATGCCCCCAGGGTATAACTTGAAACCCTTGCCTTGAGGGTTGTGCCTCAAAAACATATTTTCTATCTGAAAATCAACTACGCTGAACCAAATGGCTATTTCAAAATTTTGATTGGATGTGTTTGAGGGACTCATGGGCATGGGGGGGGGGGCTTGTTGCCCTCCAATCACTTTCTACTATTAAAAAGGGCACTAGACATTTGAATTTCCAATCGAATGAGCCTTTTGAATTTTAAACGACAACACCTTCTATAAAAATCTTATATGCCCCCATGGCATAACTTAAAACCCTTGCCCCAAGGGTTTTGGGGGAGTGTCCTCCTCAAGAACATATTTTCTATCTGGAAATAAACTACGCTGAACAAAATGGCTATCTCAAAATTTGATTGGATGTGTTTGGGGGAATAATGGGCGTGGGGGGGGGGGGGGCGAGTTGCCCTCCAATCCCTTTCGACTATTAAAAAGGGCACTAGCCCTTTGAATTTCTAATCGATTGAGCCTTTTTTGAAGTTTATACGGCAACACCTTCTATTAAAACCTTATATGCCCCCATGGCATAACGTAAAACCCTTGCCCAGAGGGTTGTGGGGGATTTTCTTCCTCAAAAACATATTTTCTATCTGGAAATCAACTACTCGAGACAAAATGACCATCTCCCAATTTCGAGGGGTATTCTGTTCAGATATTCAAACGGTGGGGGGCGGCTAGGTATCCTCAAATAACTTACGACTGGAAGAAAGAGCACTTTCCCGTTGAGTCTTTAAGCGAGTGAGCCTGTTTTGTTGTGCAAGCGGCAACGTTTTCTATAAAAACTTTGGGTGCTCCCAATGTACAACTTGACACCCTTGTGTGGTAAGATGTGGCTCAAAAACATATTTTCTATCTGAAAATCAACTACGCTGAACCAAAATGGCTATTTCAAAATTTTGATTGGATGTGTTTGAGGGAATCATGGACATGGGGGGGGGGGCTTGTTGCCCTCCAATCACTTTCGACTATTAAAAAGGGCACTAGACATTTGATTTTCCAATCGAATGAGCCTTTTGAAGTTTAAACGACAACGCCTTTTATAAAAACCTGACATGCCCCAAGGGCATAATTTCAAATCCGTGCCCTAATAGCTGTAGGTGAGTATCCCCCTCAAAAAACTTATTTTTTATCACGAAATCAACTTTTAGGAACAAAACGGCAATCTCAAAATTTTTATTAGATATGTTTGGGGGAATGATGGGCCTGGGGGGCTAGTTGCCCTCCAATCACTTTTGACTATTAAAAAGGACACTAGCCCTTTGAATTTCCAATCGAATGAGCCTTTTTTGAAGTTTCTACGACAACACCTTCTATAAAAACCTTATATGCCCCCAGGGCATAACTTAAAACCCTTGCCCTGAGGGTTGTGGGGGATTTTCCTCCTCAAACAACGCTGAACAAAATGGCTATCTCAAAATTTTGATTGGATGTGTTCGGGGAAATGATGGGCGTGCGGGGGGGGAGGGCTTGTTGCCCTCCAATCACTTTTGACTATTAAAACTGGCACTAGAACTCTTGATTTCCTATAGAATGAGCCCCCTTTGAAGTTTCTACGACGACCCCTTTCGTATGAAGTGCCTCTGGGAAAAAAAAATTAAATAATCAAATATTGGAGCCGTATAGCCTTTATTAGAGCAACGCTATAGCTTTGCCTCTGATATCAAACAATTCGTAATAACGAACTGTAAGTAATGAGCGACCCGGCTCAAAAGTAACCGAAACTATAAAAACGGAATTTTGATACCAATAGATACATCGGAAGGATCAGATTTTAATGCTGATTTCAAATATATAAGTTTCGTCAAGTTTAGTTTTACCTATCAAAAGTTACCTGAGAAAATTTTCCTTATTTTCGAAAAAAGGGGGGAAAATCCCCTAAAAGTTATAGAGCCTTAATGAAAATAATACCATAAGATTCAGCGTATACGAGAACCCTACTGTACAGGTTTCAAGCTCCTATCAGCAAAAATGTGGAATTTTGTGTTTTTTTCCAGAAGAAAGATCATGGATGCGTGTTTATTTTTATTTTTTTCTCCCTCAGGGATAATCGTATCGACCCAGTGGTCCTAGAATATCGTGGGAAGGCTGATCAAAGGAAAATTAAAAGTTTTAGTGCCCTTTTTAAGTGACCAAAAAAATAGAGGGCAACTAGGCCCCCTCCCATGCTAATTTTTTCCCAAAGTCACCTGATCAAAATTTTGAGATAGCCATTTTGTTCAGCATAGTCGAAAATATAATAAATATGTCTTTTAGGATGACTTAATCCCCCAAAGCCCCCCGGGCGAGGGCTGAAAGTTATGAGCTTTACCCAATGTTTACATATTGTATTGGCAGTTGCCTCGCTCTTTACGCTAAAATTAGACTCTTTCTCGCAACAATATTTTTTAAAACAATAAAAACTTTAGCGTAAAGAGCGAGGCGTTGAGGAGAGGACAGCCCTTTTCATATACAGGATAATTTCTGTTTGTTTGAAGTTTTAATATTGCTCCTTACTTTCAGTTAAAAAAAAAACTTTTTTTTTATTTAACCTTCATAAGGGCTAAACATCACAAATTTTCTCCTCTAATTTTTTCCAACGAAAATAAAAAAAATGTTCTACTTCAGTTCTGAAAGTTTTCTCATAGGCATGAAAAAAATAAAGTACTTTTGCATAGAACAATTTCAACTACAAAGGTATTTCTTTTCATCAAAAGGATCATACAACATTTCACAGAATCAAGAGACTACTGCTGCATCTTCACACCTATAGTTATAGATGGCAGCACAGTCACTCAGACACACGTCTATAGTATGATAGACATGCAAAAAAGTTAGGTTTATTTAAGCTCACTTAGATCAAAAGGATCTTAAAACATTTCACAGAATCAAGAGACTTAGCGCGCTAAAAGAGCTTAAATATACTTAACTTTTTTGCATGTTTCTCACACTATTCTCGTGTGTCTCAGTGGTTGTGTTGCTATCTATAACTATAGGTGTGAAGATGGCAGCAGTAGTCTCTTGATTCTATGAAATGTTGTAAGATCGTTTTGATCTATATGACCTTAAATAAACCTAACTTTTTGCATGTCTCTCACACTATAGCCGTAGGTCTGAGCGATTGTGATGCAATCTACAACTATAGGCATGAAGATGGCAGCAGTAGTCTCTTGATTCAGTGATATTTTGTAAGATCCTTTTTGATGCTAAGAAATACCTCTGTAGTTGAAATTGTTCTATGCAAAAGTACGTCATTTTTTTCATGTCCTAGAGAAAATTCAGAACTGAAGTGGAACATTTTTTACCATCGTTGGAAAAAATTAGAATTGAACTGTAACTTTTTTCTCTTCTTTGAGAAAATTCAGAAGAGAACTTGAACTTTTTCATAATTTCGTGAATGAAATTTCTGTATTGTGTATGCAAGAGGTGATTTCAAGAATGAGTTTGTTACTTACTTGTAATTTTTTCGTTTATTCTTGTGTATATCCAAGACGTGAATTCAAAAAAGAGTTTGTTACTTACCTACAATTTTTTCATAATTTCTTGAATGAAATTCCTGTACTCTCTATCCAAGAGGCGAATTCATAAAAGAGTGTATTACTTGGTTACAATGTGTCATAGTTTCCTGAATGAGATATCCATTCTATATATACCGGAAATGAATTTAACAAGGAGTACGTTATTTGCTTACAATTCTCTCATAATTGAATGAATAAAAATGCCGTAATGTTCACTAATGAGGTAAATTTAAGAAGAGAGAATTCATGAAAGAGTTTGTTACTTACTTACAATTTTTTCATAATTTCTTGAATAAAATTTCTGTGTATCCAAGAGATGAATTCAAAAAAGAGATTGTTACTTACTTGCAATTTTTTCATAATTTCTTGAATGAAAATTTCTGTATTGTGTATCCAAAATGTGAATTCAAGAAAGAGTTTGTTACTTACTTACATTTTTTCATAATTTTTTTAATGAAATTTCTGTATTTTGTATTCATGAGGTAAATTCAAGAAAGAGTTTATTACTTACTTACAATTTTTTTATAATTTCTTAAATGAAATTTCTTTGTTGAATATCAAATAGGTGAATTCAAGAAAGAGTTTGTTACTTACTTACAACTTTTCATAATTTCTTGAATAAAATTTCTGTATTATGTATCCAAGAGGTGAATTCAATAAATAGTTTGTTACTTACTTACAATTTTTTCATAATTTCTTGAATGAAATTCTGTATTGTGTATCCAAAAGGTGAATTTAAGAAATAGTTTGTTACTTATTTACAATTTTTCATAATTTCTTGAAGGAAATTTCTGTATTGTGTATACAAGAGGTGAATTCAAGAATGAGTTTATTACCCACTTACAATTTTTTCATAGTTTCTTGAATGAAATTTCTGTATTGTGTATACAAGAGGTGAATTCAAGAAAGATTTTGTTACTTACTTACAATTTTTTCATAATCTCTTGATTAAAATTTCTGCAATGTGTATCCAAGAGGTGTATTCAAGAAAGAGTTGGTTATTTACTTATAATTTTTTCAAAATTTCTCGAATGAAATGTCTGTATTGTGCGTCCAAGAGGCGAATTCAATAAGGAGTTTGTTACCTATTTACAATTTTTTCATAGTTTCTTGAATGAAATTTCTGTATTGTGTATTCAAGAGGTGAATTAAAAAAAAGAGTTTGTTTCAAGAGGCGAATTCAAGAAAGAGCTTGTTACTTACTTACAACTTTTTCATAATTTCATGAATGAAATTTCTGTATTGTGTATCCAAGAGGTGAATTTAACAAAGAGTTTGTTACTTACTTACAATTTTTCATAATTTCTTGAATGAAATGCCTGTATTGTGTATCCAAGAGGTGCATTCAAGAAAGAGTTGGTTACTTACTTACAATTTGTTTCATAATTTCTTGAATGAAATGTGTATATTGTGTATCCAAGAGGTGAATACAAGAAAGAGTTTGTTATTTACTTACAATTTTTTCATAATTTCTTGAATGAAACTTCTGTATTGTGTATCCAAGAGACGAATTCAAGAAAGAGGGTTATTACTTACTTACAATTTTTTATATTTTCTTGAATGAAATTTCTGTATTGTGTAACCTCAAGGCGAATTCAAGAAAGAGTTTGTTACATACTTACATTTTTTTCATAATTTTCTTGAATAAAATTTCCGTATTGTGTATCCAAGAGGTGAATTCAAGAAAGAGTTTGTTATTTACTTACAATTTTCTCATAATTTCTTGAACGAAATTTCCGTATTGCGTATCCAAGAGGTAAATTCAAGAAAGAGTTTGTTACTTACTTACAATTTTTTCATAATTTCCTGAGTGAATAGAACTATTCAAAATAATAAAGACGGGTAAAGCTTAAAGATGTTTATTGCTTAAACATATTAAAAATATTTTTTTAAAAAACACATATAATACATAAAAATAATACTTAAAGTTCACTGTTAAACATCCACAAACAAGGATCCCATGATATAGAGGACACTTAAATTCTTCTAAATTAAAAAGTGGGATGCTAGGGTCACAGTCTCGAATAAAAACTTTATCTGTAGGTACGTTACCCTTTACGTATAGTGCTTCAGCCACCAAAAAGCTGTAAATTTCTATGACTTCTTCCTGAACATTTCTCAGTTCTTGATTACTTTTATTATGTGGTGTAATCACTCTATCGTAGAATCCCAGTCTGTTTATACGTCATAATTTAGCAGTACATAAGCTTTTATCATACTCAAACATATTATAGTTCACTATCCAATGATAGCAGTCAATTTCTTCGAGTTCCATAGACAATAATAAAAATGCGCATTCTAATATAATACCATAAGATGATTTTTTTGAGACCAATAAATTCTGTGTCATACAGTCTTATCATCCTGGAAGCTACTAATGTAATATTTGAGCAGAAAAGTCCTTCATCAAACGTTTATACCTTTGCTCAAGGTTAGAAAGAAAGACTTATGGCTAGGATGAGGAGTCCAAAAACCATCTAGTTTCATTGTGGGGAGGAGTCATAAAACCTGTAGAAGCCATTGTCGGGAGGAGTCATAAGACTTTCGGTATCAATTGCATGCAAATGGAGCGTGAAATTTATTGCGCAACTTAGCTCTTAGAGTATTACATGTTTATTAATATCCTCATAACACAATGGAATGTTTTGAATTCGTACCTTGAAATTATTCGACATGATTTCTCTTGACATGACACTTATTGTGTTTCCTGGTTATACATAACTTTTGGCATGGTTTCAGTTGCGATGTGTCTATGAGCAACCATAGAGTACGGTTGGTACATCTGCAAGAATGTGTGTGTGTGTATTTGTATTTGTGTGTGTGTTAGTTTGTGTGTTTTTGTTTGTGTGTTTTTGTATATGTGTGTGTGTTTGTGTGTGTTTGTGTTTGTTTGTTTGTTTATTTATATTTGTGTGTGTGTGTGTGTGTGTGTGTGCACATACACACACACATACACACACACGTGTGTGTGTGTGTATGTGTGTGTGTATGTGTGTTTATGTGTGTGTGTTTTTGTGTGTGTTTGTTTTTGTTTGTTTGTCTTTGTGTGAGTGTGTTTTATTGTGTGAGTTTTTGTTTGTTTATTTGTTTTTTTTTTCGATTGTTTGAGTGAAATTGTTTATTTGTTTGTTTGTGAGTTTTTGTCTGTGTTTTTGTTTTTATGTGTGTGTGGATGTGTGTGTCATACATACAATCACACACACACAAACCCAGACACAAACACACACACACATACATACACACACGACACACACAACTACACACACACACATACACACACACACACACACACAAAGCACACACAAACACACCCACATACACACACACACACGTGCTTGCAGATGTACCCATCGTACTCTATGGCTGCTCATAGAGTGTGTGTGTGTGTGTGTGTGTGTGTGTGTGTGTGTGTGTTTGTGTGTGTGTGCGTGTGTGTGTGTGTGTGTGTGTGTGTATGTGTGTGTGTGTGTTTGTGTGTGCGTGTGTATGTATGTGTGTGTGTATATGTGTATGTGTGTGTGTGTGTTTGTGTGTGTGTGTATATGTGTATGTGTGTGTGTGTGTATGTGTTGTGTGTGTGTGTGTGTGTGTGTGTGTGTGTGTGTGTGTGTGTGTGTGTGTGTGTGTGTGTGTGTGTGTGTGTGTGTGTGTGTGTGTGTGTGTGTGTGTGTGTGTGTGTGTGTGTGTGTGTGTGTGTGTGTGTGTGTGTGTGTGTGTGTGTGTGTGTGTGTGTGTGTGTGTGTGTGTGTGTGTGTGTGTGTGTGTGTGTGTGTGTGTGTGTGTGTGTGTGTGTGTGTGTGTGTGTGTGTGTGTGTGTGTGTGTGTGTGTGTGTGTGTGTGTGTGTGTGTGTGTGTGTGTGTGTGTGTGTGTATGTTTTTTGTCAATTTTATCCGATGTAACCGACAAATGATGTTGATAAAGGATTTATCCACTCTTATACTTGAATTTTGTGAATATTATCAGACATATCCGTGAAAAGATATCCGGTATAGGATTTAGGGTTAAATATGCTAATATTTTTTCCAAAATAAAAAAGAATAATTAAAAAATAAAGTTTGTCTTTTACAACTCTTAGCTTGTTACAGATAATTCCTAAGAACACCATACCTTTCCATGTCTAACTGAAAGGAAATGAAAAAGGGTTAAATATGCTAATATTTTTTCCAAAATACGAAAGAATAATATGCTAATATTTTTTCCAAAATAGAAAAGAAATTTAAAAAATATAGTCTGTCTTTTACCACTTTTAACCTGTACACAGATAATTCCTAAGAACACCATACTTTTCCATGTCTAACTGAAAGGAAATAGTAAATGGTTAAATAAGCTAATATTTTTTTCCAAAGTACAATAAAAATAATAGGCTAATTTTTTTTCCAAAATAAAAAAGAATAATTTAAAAATAAAATTTGTCTTTTACCACTTTTAGCCTGTACACAGATAATTCCTAAGAACACCATACCTTTCCATGTCTAACTGAAAGGAAATAATAAAGGGTTAAATATGCTAATATTTTTTCCAAAATACAAAAAGAATAATTTAAAAATATTTTTTGTCTTTTACCACTTGTAGCAATATGTTTCACCCAAATAAAATCTCTCAATCTCTCTCAATCGGCTTCACACAAATAACTCTCTAAACTTTCTCAATCTGTTTTGCCCAAATAATTCCTAGTTTCTGCCACTCTAAAAAATATAACAATAATATGTATGCGAAGATTTTTCTTTGACCCAGTGGCAAACTAACAGCCCTCACTTCAACTAATAACTTTATTTATTTTGTTTTCAAACCATCTTAAAAATAAACCTACACCTCAAATGTCCTTCTGAACTCGATCCGCAAAAATAATAAAACATAAAAAAAGGCTTAAAATGAACAAATATTAAACTCTGTAGATTCATCTAAAATTTAATTTCTGTGTCTATAGCACGCGAATTAAGAATAAGGAACAATTCAACGTTTCACGAACGTCTTCAATCTGTATCCCATTTTCTACCCGTTTAAATTAGTTGGTCAAAAAATGTGTTTGGGAGTAGAGGTTTCGACGAGCATAACATTTAAAATGGTAATAATTTTCTTTTTAATATTGATTTTATTACTGGATTTTGCATGAACAGTTGAAGTGGATGTGTCTAAGGATAGTAAATAAAGAAGTCATAATCAGGAAACATTTAGGCCGTGGGGAACTTTTAAAAAGATAACATTCTAAATTGTCATATTGATAATGTTAAGCAAGAAAGTGTCAGAATTGAATCTTTAATACGTTCGCTTGTCTAACTCTCAAAGATGGGGTCTGAAAGATGTTCTGATGACTTTTTTTTACACATTTATAATTTTTAGCGGAGATTCTATATTGAAAATTGGAACTTGTACATTATAGCGACCACAACCTAGAAATTCTAACTTGTTCCTATCCAAATAATCCCTAAAATCCTTCAATCTGTTTCGCCTAAATATTCCCCTAAAATTTCTCAATCTGTTTCACCCAACAGTTCTCTAAAATGTCTCAATCTGTTTCGCCCAAATAATCTCTCTCAATCTGCTCCGCACAAATAGTCCCCTAAAATGTATCAATCTCTTTCGCCCAAATAATTCCCTAAAATGACTCAATCTGTTTCGCCCAAATAATCCCCTAAAATGTCAATTAATCTCTGACGGTTCCTTTGTTTTGGCAACTTTGCTTCAGCAGAACTGTTATATTAAGAATGAAGTAAAATCAACTTATACAGTTGGAACCATAACAAAACAGATATTGCTCAGCTCGATTTCGACAATAGCCTACTACGCAGATCCAAGCTAAAATCATAGAAGTCAGGTAATGTCACTCCTGTTCGTATTTTACCTCTCTGATTGGCCTAGAAATAGGCATGTGGTCTTGTCCCGTTCAATTCTTGTATGGCCTTCCGACTTTCAATGTAGTTGAAAGGTCAGGAAATTATGTCTTTGAAGATGAAACACCACCTACAGTCCTCAGGGCAAGGGTTGTAATTTATCCCCCTGGGGCATATAAGGTTTTTATAGAAAGTATTGTCGTAAAAACTTCAAAAAGGGCTCACTCTATTGGAAATTGAAAAGGCTAGTGCCCTTTTTAATAGTTGAAAGTAATTGGAGGGCAACTAACCCCCCCTCTTACGTCCACCATTTCCCCAAGCACATGCAATCAAAATTTTGAGATATTCATTTTGTTCCACGTTGTTAAAAGTTCTGGAAATTAGGTCTGAAATGCTGATAAACCCCTCAGAGCCCTCAGGGCAAGGGTTGTAAGTTATGCCCTGGGGGTATTTACGGGTTTTTTTGAAAGTGTTGTCGCAGAAACTTCAAAAAAGCTCATTTGATTGGAAATTGAAAGAGCTGGTGCCGTTTTTAATAGTGATTGGAGATCAACTAACCCCCCTCTCACGCCCACCATTTCCTCAAATACATCCAATTACAATTTTGAGATAGGATTTTCTTCAATGTAAGTGTAAGTTCTGGGAATTATCTGTCTGAGGATGACGAACCCTCCAAACCTCAGGGCAAAGGTTGTAAGTTGTGCCCTTGGGGCATATAAGGTTTTTATAGAAAGCATTTTCGTAGAGACTTCAACGAGGGCTCATTCAACTGGAAATTGAAGGGGCTCCTGCCCTTTTTAATAGTCAAAAGTGATTGGAGGGCAACTACCTCCCCCCCCCCTCACGCCCACCATTTCCCCTGACACATCCAATCAAGATTTTGAGATAGCCATTTTGTTCAACGTACATAAAAGTTCTGGAAATTGGGTTTTTAAGGATGACCCCCCCACAGCCTTCAAGGTAATGGTTGTAAGTTATGCCCTGGGGACATATAAGGTTTTTATAGAAAATGTTGTCGTAGAAACTTAAAAAAAGTATCATTCAATTGGAAATTCAAAGGGCTAATGCCCTTTTTAATAGGCTAGTCAAAACTGATTGGAGGGCAACTAACCCCCCTTTAATGACCACCATTTCCCCAAACACATCCAATCAAAATTTTGAGATAGCAAATTTTTCAACGTAGTTGAAAGTTCTAGATATTATGTCTTTGAGGATGATAAACCTCCCCAAACCTCTCAGGGCAAGGGTTGTAAGTTGTGCCCTGTGGGCATATAAGGTTTTGATAGAGAGCGTTGTCATGGAAACTTCGAAAACTTCGAAGGGATAGTGCCCTTTTTAATAGAAAAAGTGATTGGAGGAGAACTAACACCCCTCAAACACCCACCATTTCTCCAAACACATTCAATAAAAATTTTGAGATAGCCATTTTGTTCAACGTAGTTAAAAAGTCCAGAAATTATATTTTCGAGGATGACACTCCCCCACAGCCCTCAGTGCAAGGGTTGTAAGTTATGCCCTGGGGGCATGTAAGGTTTTATAGAAAGCGTTGTCGTAGAAACTTCAAAAAGGGCTCATTCGATTGGAAACTGAAAGGGCTAGTGCCCTATTTAATAGTCTAAGTTGATTGGAGGACAACTAACGTCCCTCTCAAGCCCACAATTTCCCCAAACACATCCAATCAAAATTTTGAGATAGACATTTTGTTGAACGTAGTTGAAAGTTCTGGAAATTAGGTCTTTGCCAGCGTTGTCATAGAAACTTTGAAACGGACTCATTCAATTGGGAATTGAGAGGGCTAGTGCCCTTATTAATAGTCAAAACCGATCGGAGTGTGGAAGTCCCCATCCCCCACGCCCATCATTTCCACAAACATTTCTGATCAACAATTGATATAGCCATTTTGTTGAACGTAGTTTTATGGTCCGGAAATTATGTTTTTGAGTATGACAACCCCCCACAGCCCTAAAGGCTAAGGTTGTAAGTTATGCCCTGGGGGCATATAATTTCTTACAGAAACTGTTGTCGTAAAAACTTCAAAAAGGGCTTTCTTGATTTGAAATTGCGAGAGTTATTGCCCTTTATAATAGTCGAAAGTAATCGAAGGGAGACCCCCCCCCTAAGGCCATCATTTCCCCAAACATTTCCGATCAAAGTTTGATATGACCATTTTGTTTAACGTAGTTGAAAGGTCTGGAAATTATGTCTTTGAGCATGATAACCCTCCCCCCATATCCCTCAGGACAAGGGTCGTAAGTTATGCCCTTGGGGCATATAAGGTAATTATAGAAAGTGTTACTGTAGATGCTTCAAAAAGGGCTCATTCGATTGGAAATTGAGAGGACTAGTGTCTTTTTTATTCGTTGAAGGTGATCAGAGGGAAAATGCCCCCCTCCAAACACTAGAGGGGGCCCCCTCCCCCTACCAACATGTCCCCAAACACTTCCAATCAAAATTTTTATATAGCCATTTTGTTCAGCCTATCAGAAAGGTCTGGAAATTATGTCTTTGAGGATAACAAACCCCCCAGCCCTCGGGGCAAGGGTTTTAATTTATGTCGTGGGGACATACAGGGTTTCTACAGAAAGTGTGGTCACATAAACTTTGGAGGGGGCTAATTGGATTGGTAATCAGACGCTCTAGTGTTCTTATTAAGAGTCAAAGTGATCAGAGGACAGCTACCCCCTCTCCTCTACACACATGTCATATTGTCAAGAAATGCGTTCAATAGAAATTTTGAGATTGCCATTCTATTCAAAATAGTTTAAATATCATATAACAAGGCTTTTGGGGTTGAAACAAACCCCAGAGATTAGGGGCAAGAATTATAAGTTATGCCCAGTGTGTATTTGTTGTTTTTATGGAAGGGATGGTTGTTTAGTTTCAGAAGAGGTTCAGTGTTTCTCCCTGAAAAAGACTATGTCAATATAAAACGATCAGAAATTAATCAATAGACTTTGTACACAAAATAAGTTTTTTAAAAAAAAGTAAAGAACTCTATTAGACCAAAAATGAACAAAAATAGAATCAAACAATCTACCAAGCATACAACTACCACAAATAAGTATCAATAAATAAATAAAACCCTAAACAAACAGAAATTCAAATAAGTCAAACTCAAAACGAGCATAAATTAATCTGAGTAGGGTTCTAAACCCTATGATTTCTAAAAGCCAGAATATAATTTTTATTTTACTGAAAAAAATTCTTTTGAATGTTTTCACTTTTATAAGTTTAAGAAATCAAAAATTAATTAAGGTTTTAAGGAATAAATATCTGCATATGTATATTAAACTGACAATTTCTTCCGTAAATTCATTTGAATTTTTTTTCAGTAAAGTACAAATTATATTCTGGCTTTTAGAAAGCACAGGGTAGAACCCTACTCAGATTGATTTCTGCTCGTTTTGAGTTTGACTTATTTTAATTTCTATTTGTTTTGGGTTTCATTTATTCATTGATACTGGTTTGTGGTAGTTGTGTGCTTGATAGATAATTTGATTCTATTTTTTCATTTATGGTTTAATAGAGGTTTTTACTTTTTTTAAAACTTATTTTGTTCAAAAGTTTTTTGATTAATTCTAATTAAACGGCCTTTGTAATTCAGGAGCCATTCTTCAATAATCGGAACAAAAAGTCAACCTTCAGCATATAGAGCAAGATATTGACAAGGGGGCGATTCCAATCGCATAAGTGATAATTTCTGTTTGTTTTAAGTTGCTCTTTACTTTCAGTTGAAAAAAACCTTACTTTCTTATTTAATACGTCAAAAGGTCATAATTGGTAGCACTAATCCTTTTGACAAAAATTTGAATCCATTTTAATGTTAGAGGAACGTATTTTGGTCAGTATTTCCGGTTGACTAATTGAAATATCTAGATATTAAAAATAAGGCTCCTTACCTCCAATACACAGGTCCACTCCTCCAGCTTTTATTATTTCTTCTTCAAATTGCTTACATTCCGTTTTTAGTTCATCAGCATTACCATTAAGAATATGGACATTCTCAGCTAGTATGTCTATCTTTGAGAAAAAGTTTTCCCACATATAATGATGATAAGACTCAGGATGATTTTTTGGTAAACCTAAATTAAAATTCAAGGACAATTTTAAGATTCCTCTCTGAGGAGTACATAAATATACAGAAACAATTTGGACTATACAGATACGAGTACAAAAATGATACGGACTATTCTTCTATGAAATATATTAGTAGTATGTATTTAATAACCCCTGAACTAAGATCATTAGCATAACCAAATTCGCACAAAATCCAATTTGGGTCATTGAGTCATTTACCTACATACAAACAGGTACCAATAGGCATTTCATTTACCTAATATTCCTGTCTGGGCATGAATACCATGGTAAATCCAATGAAAATTATATGAATATTTTTTTTTTATTTGGGTTGAATGAAACCGGTTTACATATTTGTAGGAACTCTACATTAAGTAAATAAAAAAAAGTATAGATAAGGTAAAGAATACGGCATTGGAATTTACAGTCACTACCGGCGGTGCTGATCTCTGTTTGTGAATATAAAGCTGAATTTTAAATAAATTATATTAAAAGGCGCCGATAATAGAATTTCAACATAATTGGTCATCCATTACCCAACCTCCAAGGGCCCTAATGTACTTTTGTATTTTTTTTTTAACTTTGATTTTTTTATTTCATTTTTTGAACTGTCTTAAAATGACATAAAATATACTTTAAACAAAACAAATCAATTGTGATACTTTTAAATATGAAATGAAGATGATATGGATATATTATTGGTAATTTTTACTATTAGAAAAATAATATTTGTAGTCACACTTTTCTTTCTTTTTTTTTACTTAGAATTTTTTTACACAAATATTTTCAATTATATTTTTGAATGTTTTAAAATAGTATAAAATATACTTCAAACAAAAAAATTAACTTGTGGTATATTCAAAATATGAAATGAAGATGATAAAGATATATTAGTCGTGGATTTTTTTCCTATTAGAAAAATAATGTTTTTAGAAGACACTTTTTTTACTTAGAATTTTTACACTACCTAATTTATTGCATGTTTTCAATCAGTGTTTTGTTTACATTGGAGGGATAAAAACTTGCATCATATTTTTAAAAAAGTAAAGATGGAAGGTTTCAAGAAAGTGTGTGCACATGATAAGATTGTCATTGCTTTGAATACTGACAAAGAGAAATATTTGATCTATGAAACAAGCAATAGTGGGGATCTAATTTGAAATCTATGCGTACATTGTTATGAAAGTGAGAGATTAAATTTCTTTGGAGTACCGAAAAGATTCAACATTGTTGATGGTGGATATGTGAGACTGAGATCTCAAAAGATGATAGTACTCAAGGAGAATGTAAACATAAAAATAATAGTCGATGATGAGGGACAAATTCTTGTATTCAAATGAAAGGAAAGGCCAACTGCTGCACCAATATTATAAGCCATATCTTGTCTACTTGCCAGAACTGTTACTTGGGTAAAAAAAATGTGATAATAAACAATGAAATCAAAAGAAGAATAAAAAGGGCATTGGCATGCAATATAACAACGAGGCATAAAGATTAATTGATGAAAAAAGCACGTATGAACATTATTACTACCATTGATCATATACCAACAGATGTAGTCAATGAATCCTAGTAATACCAACGAGGAAATGTGTGATGCGATTGTAGCTGAAACCATATTCAACCCGTGTATGACCCTAAAATGTAATAAGTGCCTAGTCAAAAGATAACATAATGAAGTATATTATAGAATCGATTTAAAGTATTCGATTTCTATATCTTATGATGATATTATACATGTCGTTATATCAATGAAAATAAAAAACAAATATTTTATGTATTACTTTGATAAGTTTTCATTACTTTTAGGGTACGCTAGAAAATCAAACATTTTAGAATGTTAATTAAAAAGTTGGAGATGTTAGAAAAGGAATTTTCAGAGATATGGATTCTAATAGCGGGGCTCATATGAGGCATATTAAAATCTGAAATATATTAACAGGGCTTTTACCAAAGACGGAGAGAATGAGCTGAATTGGTTCTTTAAAAATCCACAAAGACAAGCAAACATCCGCCGAGACACACAGGTACAAAGAGTGAGAGAGATAAAAACGCATACAAACACACAGATTTAGACAGACAGACAGACAAAGATAGACACTGGGACAAGCAAACACCGGCCTACACGCAAAGGCACAGAGAGTGAGAGAGACAAAAAAAAAATATAAACACGCAAAATCAGACATACAAAAAAGACAATCACAAACACTTGGACAATCAAACACCAGTCAAGACAGACATGCACAGAAGGTGAGAGAGACAAAACATATACAAACAAACATTGAGACACACAAACATGCAAAGACACATACTGGGACAAGAAAACACCTGCCCTGACACCGATCCAGAGAGAATGAGAGAGACAAAAACTCATACAAACACACATAATCAGACAAACAAACAGACAAGAAAGCATCAGTCCAGAAGCACAGGCACAAAGAATGAGAGAGATAAAAACACATACAAAGACACAGATTCAGATATACAAATAGACAAAGAGAGACACTAGGACAAGCAAACACCCGCCCGGACAAACACGCACAGAGAGTAAGAGAGACAAAAACCCATACAAACACACAGATTTAGACGTAGAAACAGAAAAAGACAGACACTGAGACAAGAAAGCACCCGTCCAGACGCACAGGCACAAAGAATGAGAGAGACAAAAACACATACAAATACACAGATTCAGATATACAAATAGACAAAGACATGCACTAGGACAAGCAAACAACAGCTCAGACAAACACGCACAGAGAGTAAGAGAGACAAAAACACATACAAATACACAGATTCAGACATACAAACAGACAAAGACAGACACTGGGGCAAACAAACACCCGCCCAGACGCACAGGCACAGAGAGTTGGTTAGACAAAAAAACATACAGTCACACAGATACAGATATACAAAGTAAAACAAAGACAGATACTGGAAGAAGCAAACACGCGCCCAGACACACAGGCGAAGAGAGTGAGAGAGACAAAAACAAATAAAAACACACATATTCAGTCATAGAATTACACAAAGACAGATACTGGGACAAGCAAACACCCGCCCAGACAAACAGGCATAGAGAGTGGGGGGGAGAGGAAACATATACAAAAACGTAGGTTCATAGATACAAACAGACAAAGACAGACACTGGGAAAAGCAAAAACCATCCAGACATGCGGGCACAGACAGTGAGAGAGACACAAACAAATACAAAACACAGATTAAGAGATACAAACAGACAAACACAGACAGTGGGACAATCAAATACCCGCCCCAACACACAGGCACAGATAGTGAGAGAGATAAAAACGAATAAAAACACAAAGGTTCAGAGACAAAAACAGACAAACACAGACATTGGAAAAAGCAAACACCCGCCCAGATGCACAACCACAGAGAGTTATATTGACAAAAAACACATACAAACGCACAAATTCAGATATACAAACCGACACAGACAGACACCAAGACAAGCAAACACCCACCCAGACACTCAGGCAGAGAGAGTGAGAGACAAAGACAAAAACATATACAAGCACACAGATTCGGATATGCAAACAGACAAATACAGACACGGAGCCAAGCAAACACCCACCCAGACACACACTCACAGAGAGTAAGAGAGACAAAAACCCATACAAATACACAGATTTAGACATATCAACAGACAAATACAGAAACTGGGGCAAGCAACCATCCACCCAGACACACAGGCACAGAGAGTTGGTTAGACAAAAAAACATACAGTCACACATATTCAGATATACAAAGTAAGACAAAGACAGATACTGGAAGAAGCAAACCCGCGCCCAGACACACAGGCAAAGAGAGTGAGAGAGACAAAAACAAATAGAAACACACATATTCAGACATAGAAATAGACAAATACAGATACTGGGAAAAGCAAACACCCGCCCAGAAAAACAGGCATAGAGAGTGAGGGGGGGGGGGAGAGAAAAACATATTCAAAAACGTAGGTTCATAGATACAAAAAGATAAAAACAGACACTGGGAAACGCAAAAACCCACCAAGACACACAGGCACAGAGAGTGAGAGAGACACAAACAAATACAAAACACAGATTAAGAGAAACAAACAAACAAATGCAGACAGTGGGAAAATCAAAGACCCGCCCTGATACACAGGCACAGATAGTGAGAGAGATAAAAACGAATAAAAACACAAAGGTTCAGAGACAAAAACAGACAAACACAGACATTGGAAAAAGCAAACACCCGCCCAGACGCACAACCACAGAGAGTTATATTTAAAAACACATACAAACGCACAAATTCAGATATACAAACCGACACAGACAGACACCAAGACAAGCAAACACCCGCCTATACACTCAGGCAGAGAGAGTGAGAGAGAAAGACAAAAAAAATACAAACACACAGATTTGGATATAAAATAGACAAATACAGACACGGGGCCAAGCAAAAAGCCACCCAGATACACACGCACTGAGAGTAAGAGAGACAAAAACACATAGAAACACATAGATTCAGATATACAAACAGACAAAGACAGACACTGGGACAAGCAAACACCCGTCAAGACACATAGGTATTGAGAGTGAGAGAGACAAAAATACCTAAAAACACACTGAATGAGGCACATAAACACACAAAGACAGACACAGAATCATCTAAACACCCGCTCACCCACACAGGCGTAGCGAGAGAGACAAGGACACTACCGCTTAGGCACACAGGCATAGTCAGAGAGTGAGAGAGAGAGAGAGAGAGAGAGAGAGAGAGAGAGAGAGAGAGAGAGAGAGAGAGAGAGAGAGAGAGAGAGAGAGAGAGACAGAGAGAGAGAGAGAAAGAGAGAGAGAAAGAGAGAGGGAGAGAGAGAGAGAGAGAGAGAGAGAGAGAGAGAGAGAGAGTTAGAGAGAGAGAAAGAGAGAGAGTGAGAGAGAGAGGGAGAGAGAGAGATAGAGAGAGAGAGAGAGAGAGAGAGAGAGAGAGAGAGAGGGAGAGAAATACCTAAAAACACGAAGAGTCAGCAACACAAACATACAGACAGACACGGGAACACGCAATCACCTGCTCAGAAACACAGACATAAACAATCACCCAGACACACAGGCACAGAGAGTAAGAGAGACAAAACACATACAAACACTCAGATTCAGACACTCAAATAGACAAAGACAGACACCAGAACAAACAAACATGAGAGCGAAAGAGAAAAAACACACACAAACACAAATATTCAGTCATAAAAAGATACAAAGACAGACAGTGGGACAAGCAAAAACCCGCCCAGACACACAAGCACAGAGAGGCAGACACACAAACACAGACACGGAAACATGCAAACACCCACTCAGACACACAGGAATAGTGAAACAAACAAGCAAGCAGCCGCTCAGACCCACAGGCATAGTGAGAGAGACATGGAAACAGGCACTCAAACACACAGACATAGTACGGGAGAGAAACGAAAATAACTGCAAACACACAGAGTTAGACACAAACACACAATGACAGACGGAGAGACCAGAAAAGAGCCGTTCACACACACAGGCAGAGAGAGAGAGAGAGAGAGAGAGAGAGAGAGAGAGAGATAGAGAGAGGGAGAGAGAGATAGAGAGAGGGAAAGAGAGGGGGGAGAGAGAAAGGGGGAGAGAGAGAAAGAGAAAGAGATCGAGAGAGAGAGAGAAGAGAAAAGTAGCAGTGCATATTTGTCTGGGCAGGTGTTCGCCTGTCCCAGTGTCTGTCTTTGTCTGTTTGTATATCCGAATCTGTGTATTTGTATGCGCTTTTTTTTCTCTCTCACTCTCTGTGGCTTTGTGTCTGGGCAGGTGTTTGCTTGTCCCAGTATCTGTCTTTTTCTGTTTGTATGTTTGAACTTGTGGGTCCGTATGAGTCTTTGTCCCTCTCACTCTCTGTGCCAGTGTGTCTGGGCTGGTTTTTGCTTGTCCTAGTCTCTTTCTTTGCCTGTTTGTGTGTCTGAATCTCTGGGTTTGTATGTGTTTTTGTCAAGTTCACTCTCTGTGCCTGTGTGTCTGGGGTGGGTGTTTTCTTGTCCCAGTGTCTGTCTTTCTCTGTTTGTTTGTCTGAATCTCCTGAGTTTGTATGTGTTTTTGCGCTCTCACTCACTGTGGCTTTGTGTCTGGGTGGGTATTTTCTTGTCCTAGTGTCTGTCTTTGTCTCTTTGTTTCTCCGAATCTGAGTGGTTGTATATGTTTTTGTCTCTCTCACTCTCTGTGCTTGTGTGTCTGGGAAGGTGTTTTCTTGTCCCAGTGCCTGTCTTTGTCTCTTTGTATGTCTGAACCTATATGGTTTTGTGTGCTTTCTCTCTGTCACTCTTTGTGCTTGTGTGTCTAGGTGGGTGGTTGCTTGTCCCGGTGTTTGTCTTTGTCTCTTTGTATGTCCGAATCTGTGCGGTTGTATGTGTTTTTGTCTCTCTCACTCTCTGTGCCTGTGTGTCTGGGCTGGTTTTTTGCTTGTCCCAGTGTTTGTGTTTGTCTGTTTGTATGCTTGAATATGTGTGTTTGTATGTGTTTTGTCTCTCTTACTCTGTGTGTGTGTGTCTGGGTGGGTCTTTGCTTGTCCCCGCGTCTGTCTTTCTCTGTTTTGTATATCTGAATCTCTTCGGTTGCATGTGTTTTTGTCTTTCTCATTCTCTGTTGTAGTGGGTATATGTGGGTTTTTGCTTGATCCAGTGTCTCTCTTTGTCTATTTGTATGTCTGAATCCGTACGCTTTTATGTATTGTTCTCATTCTTATTCTCTGTGCCTGTGTGTCTGGGGGGATGTTTGCCTGTCTGTTTGGATTTTGAAAGAAAAATGAATCCAGCTCATCTCTCTATGACTTTGGCAAAAGCCCTGTTACCATATCTAAGATTCTAATATACCTCCAATAAACCCCGCTAGGAGTATCTATGTCTCTGAAATTCCTTTTTTCAAATCTTCGACTTTTTAATGAATATTTTAAAATGTTCGATTTTCTAGCGTACCCTAAAAATAATGGAAAAATAATAAAGTAATACATAAAATATTTTATTGATATAACGATATGTATAATATCATCATAAAAAATAAAATAAAAATGAATTTTCATTCAATGATATACTTCATTATGTTGTCTCTTCACATGACACTTATTCAAGTTTAGAGTCATACACGAGTTTTAATATGGTTTCAGCTACAATCGCAACACACATTTCATCATTGGTTTTATTAGGATTCATTTACTATATCGGTTGGTATACGACCAATGGTAGTAATAATGTTCGTACGTGCTTAGTTTTATTTCTATCAGTTCATCTTTATACCTCGTTGGTATATTGCATGCCAATGCCATTTTTAGTCTGCTTTCGATTTCACTGTCTATTACCACCTTATTTTTACGCAGGAAACAGTTCTGGCACGTAGACAAGATATGGTTTATGATATAGGCTTTTCTTTTTCCCGTTACTTTCATTTGAATACTAATACCAGAAAGACGGCAAGATGATCGATCAACATGTAGCAAGTTACCAGGACCATGAGCAAGAAGTGGTCCCTCATCATCAACTATTATTTTTATGTTTGCATTCTCTTTTTGCATTACCATCTCTGGAGATCTCACACTCACATATCCATCATCAACAATTCCGAATCTTTTTGATACTCCAAAGAAATTTAATATCTCACTGTCATTACAATGCATGCATACATTTCCAATTAAATCACCACTATTGCTCGTTTCATAGTTCAAATATTTCTGCTTGTCACCATTCAAAGCAACGATAACCTTATATTGTGCACATGCTTTCTTGAAATATACCATCTTTACTTTTTTTTAATATGATACAAATGTTTACTCTTCTAATTTACAAAAAAACACTGATTGAAAACATACAACAAACTAGATTGTGAAAAAACTGTAAGTCATAAAACAAAATAAAAGAAAATGTCACTACCATCATTATTTTCTAATAGGAAAATTCGCAACTAACATATCTGTATCATCTTCATTTCATATTTCAAAAATATCACAAGTGAATTTTTTAAGTTTAAGTATATTTTATATCATTTTAAGACATGAAAAAAAGTTTTTAAATGTCTAAGTCAAAAAATTCTAAGTAAAAAAAAGAAAAGTGTTACTACAAATATTATTTTTCTAATAGTAAAAATCTCGACTAACTCATGTATATCGTCTTCATGTCATATTTCAAAAATGTCACAAGTGAATTTTGTTGTTTTAAGTATATTTTATGTCATTTTAAGACATCAAAAAAAAGCTGAAAAAACTTCTCAGAAAAAAAGAAAAAAGTTCAAAAGAAAATTAAACTTAAAAAAATAAGTACAAAAAAGGGGATACTGGGACACATGGAGGTTGGATCATGGATGACAAATTGTATTGAAATTCTATTCTTGGTGCTTTTTACTATAATACATTTAAAATTTATCTTCATATTCACTTCATGTAGAATTCTTAAAAAAATATGTAAACCGGTTTCATTCAACCCAAATAAAAAGAATTTATTCGTATAATTTTCATTAGATTTACCTTGGTATCCATGTAAATACAGGAATATTATGCAAATTAGACGCCGGTTGGTACCTATCTGTATGTAGGTCAATGACCCAAATTGGATTTTGTGCTAATTTGGTTATTCTAATGAAATTAGTTCAGTAGTTATTACATACATACTACTTGTCCACTATAGGTACTATAGGTCCACTCGAGAGGACTTTAATTCAGCGAAAAGTTGCCTTATTGCTTCTTAAAACTTGGTCTTAAGAAATTTGGTTTGGCTTTTATGCTTTTTGGCAAAATGGCGAAAAAATTGCAACTTAGTTACTTAATTGTGCAATTGACGTAATTGAAAACTTTTATGTAAATAAAAGTTTCTACTTTTTCAGTTAATTCTAGATGACTAATATTTATACTAATACCAAAGATTTTCCTTTACTACCAACCATCTAGGGCCAAACGAAAAGCAAGTGTGGGAGGGGGAGCGTAAGGAAGGATTTAAGGGAAATTGGAATTGTTTTTGAGGGTGTAAAAAGGAGGCTTTGGGTAGATTGAGATAGAGGAGGAGCATGCGCAGCTATGGGTGACTCAGGTGGCTTGGTGCTGCATTGAGTTGTTAGTAGTAGTAGTAGCAGTAGTAGTGGTAATAGTAGTAGGAGTAGTAATAGTAGTATTAGTGGTAGTAGTAGCAGTAGTAGTACAAGTAGTTGTAGTAGTAGTAGTAGTAGTAGTAGTAGTAGTAGTAGTATTAGTTGTAGTAGTAGTAGTAGTAGTACTAGTAGTAATAGCAGTATTAGTAGTAGAATGGTTTGTTTACTATCGATTAATTTAAAAAAAACTTTCCGAAAAATAAGTTTTTCAAAAAAATTAAAGGCCATTTTGAACTTAAGCTCAGCAGAAACAAATACCTGTTAAAATTCAAACTCAAAACGACCAGAAATTACTATTAAAGAATTAATGAAACCCAAAGTGAACAGAAATTAAATAAGCAATCATAGCAAAAAACATACAATAAGTAAAAATGTAAATGAATAAATAGATCTCAAAGCGAGTAATGCTTAGATTGAATATGAAAATCAAGCTTAAAACCAAAAAAAAAATAGATTCCTATTGAAGTATAAATAAAACTTTAAACAAACAGAAATTAAATAAACAACCAATGCAAACAAACATACAATAAATATTAATGTAAATTAATAAATAAATCTTAAAACGAGTGAAACTTAAATTGAATAAGCAAATCAAGCTTGAAAAGAACAAAAATCACTACAAAGAAGTGCTTGGGTGTTACCTCCTCTCATTGTAAAAGTTTAAAACCTACTGAGTCGTTGACGATTTACTGAAAACCAATTTTATGACAAACATTTTCTTTTGTTCTTAATATTGAAAATAAACATTAAGATTATAGGAACATATTGAACTGATGAGCTTTCAGCAATTAATTTCATTATAATGCAAATATTCAGTTTAATTTATTAGCTCTTTTTAAGTTGTTCAATACGAATATAGGCTAGTTTTACTACAAACAAGTGTTTGGATACTGCCTCCTTCCTTAACTGTAAATAAAAACGAAAAGCCTACTTCGTCATTGCCACTTAACCGAAAACGAATTATATTACAAATATTTTCTTTTCCAGTTCTTACAGCATTGAAAATAAAAATAAAATTACAGTGAAATAAATTCTTGAACTGATGGATCTTTCAACAAATAATATAACTACACATCAAATATGCAATTTAATGTTGTTTATACTTTCCAAGTAATGTCCAAGATACATTTGGTTGTCAGCAAAGCACCAATAACGCAATAAGATTTATAATTTTACAGTTAGAGAAGCAGGCCATAATCACACTCTTGTTTGTAGTGATTTTTGTTCGTTTCAAAGCTTGTTTTGTATATTCAATTTAAGTTTCACTCGTTTTAATATTTATTAATTAATTTACATTAATATCTATTGTATGTTTGTTTGCATTTATTGTTTATTTAATTTCTGTTCGTTTTGAGTTTCATTTATGCTTCTTTAAGATCGCTTTAAGATCTATTTATTCATTTATATTATTACTTGTTGTATGTTTTTCGCTATGATTTTTTATTAAATTTCTGTTCGTTTTGGGTTTCATTTATTCTTTAATAGTAATTTCTGGTCGTTTTAAGATTGAATTTTAACAGGTATTTGTATCTGCTGAACTTAAGTTTAAAATAGCCTTTACTTTTCTCTGAAAAACTTATTGTTCGGAAAGTTTTTTTTAATCAATTTTTGTTCGTTTTTGATTGCAAAAAGTTACAAGTTTTTAAAAATTCTTTATTTCAAAATCAAACTAAAAAAAAAAATATAAAATCAAATGTTCCTCAAATAGCAAAACTGGTATCAAAGTAACAATATCAAAGTGAAAAAATGGGTCTGTGTCAGCCTCGGAGTTTTTATTATCTGATGTTTGAACTATTTTTAACAAAATGGGTATCTTAAATTTTTTTATCGGATGGGTTTGGGGAAAAAAGGCGTTTAGGGGTGGGGGCTAATTAACCTTCGGTCTCTCTGACTCTTTAAAAGTGAACTGCAACTTTCTATTTTCAATTAATGGAGCCCTCTTTGGAGTTATACGAGCATCCCTTCTATAAGAACCATAAATATCCCCAGAGTATAACTTTCAACACCTGTCCCTGAGCGCTGGGGGGATATGTTGACCCCGGAGTTTTAATATCTGATGGTCGAACTATTTTTAACAAAATGGTCACCTCAAGATTTTATCGGATGGGTTTATTCATCCGATAAACCCAAAGGTGCGAAGGATTTGAAAGGCTAGTTGCCCTCCAATCTTTTTTCACTCTAAGAAAATTAACTACAACTTTTAATTTCCATCCAAATGAACCCTCTCTGAAGTTTATACGAGTATCCCTTTCATAAGAACCACATACGGCCCCAGGACAAAGCTTAAAATGCCTACCCCCCAGGTCCTGGGGATTGTGTCAACACCGGAGTCTTTGTTATCTGACCTTTGAGCCATTTTGAAAAAATGGCTCTCTCAAAGTTCTTATCGGATGGGTTTGAGCAAAATAGGGCGTGGAGAGGGGGGTTAGTTTCCTTCCAGTCTCTTTTGACTCTTAAAAAGTGAACGAGAACTTTCAATTTCCAATAATATGAGCCCTCTCCGAAGTTTATACGAGCATAGCATCCATAAGAATCATATATGCCCCCAGAGCAATACTTACAATGCCTACCTCAGTCCTTGGGGAGGGGGAATGTTGACACAGGAGTTTTTCTTATCTGATCTTTGAACTATTTTTAACGAAATGGCCATACATACGTTTTGTTAAATGATCTTTGAACTATTTTTAACAAAATGGCTACCTCCAATTTTTTATCAGATGTATTTGGGGAAAAAGGAATCGGGGGGGGATATTTGCCCTCTGATCACTTTTGACTCTTAAAAAAGGCACTAGAAATCTTGATTTCCAATCGAATGAGCCCCATCTGAAGTTTATACGACGACCCCTTCTATGTGAAGCGCCCCTAGGAAAAAATAAATGGAGTAGGGGGAGATGCTAGTTGCCCTCCAACCACTTTTGACTCTTAAAAAGTGAATTACAACTTTCAACTTTGCAATCAAATGAACCCTCTATGAAGTTTATGCGAGCATTCTTTCCATAACAACTATATATGCCCCCAGGGCATAACTTACAACACCTACGCCTGGGGGGGGGAGGCTTTGTCGACACCGGAGTTTTATTATCTGAAATTTGAACTATTTTTAGTAAAATATTTATCGCAAAAGTTTTATATGTTTCATTTAGGGCGTGGAGGGGGCGGGGGGCTAGTTGCCCCCGATCTCTTTTGACTCTTAAAAAGTGAACATGAACTTTTAATTTCAAATCAAATGAGCCCTCTCCGAAGTTTAAACGAGCATCCCTTCCATAAAAACTGTATATGCCCCTAGAGCATTACTCATAACGCCTGCCTCCAGGCCCTGAGAGGTTGCGTCGACAAAGGATTTTTTTTTATCTGACCTTTAAACTATTTTTAATGAAATGGCAATTATAAAAATTGTATCGGGTGGGCTTGGGGAAAAAGGATGTGTGGGGGGGGCTAGTTGTCCTCAGATATCTTTTGACTCTTAAAAATTGAACTAGAACTTTTGTTTTCCAATCAAATGAGTCCTCTCTGAAGTTTTTACGAGCATCCCTTTCATAAGACCCATATACACCCCCAGGACAACACTTACAACGCCTATACCCGGGCCCTGTAGGGAGTTTTGGTTATCTAATTTTTGAACAATTTCCAAAAAAACTGGCTATCTCAAAATTGGTAGCGGATGGGTTAGGGCAAAAAAGGGCGTGGGGGGGCTAGTTGCCCTTAATTCTGTTGACTCTTAAAAAGTAAAGTAGAACTTTCAATTTCCAATCAAATGAGCCCTCAATGAAGTTTATACGAGCTTCCCTTTAATAAGAACCATAATTGCCCTTAGGGCATAACTTGGAACGTCTTCCCCCGGACTCTGGGGGGTTGTATTGACACCGGAGTTTTTCTTATCCAACCTTTGAACTATATTTAACAAATTATCTATCTCAAAATTTTCATCAGATGGGTTTGGAAAAAAAAGGTGTGGGGGGGACTATCTGCACTCGGATCTAATTTGACTATTAAAAGTGAGCTCAAACTTTCAATTTTCAATCAAACGAGCCCTCTCTGAAGTTTATACGAGCATCCCTTTCATAAGAACCGTATAAGTCCCAGGACATAACTTATATAACGCCTGCCCCTGGCCCTGGGGGTTTTGACGACACCTGAGTTTTTGTTATCTGACTTTTGAGCAATTTTTAACTTAATGGCTATCTCAAAATTTTTATTGGGTGCATTTGGGTAAAAAGGGGCGTAGGGGGGGCTAATTGCCCTCCAATCTCTTTTGACTCGAAGAAACTGAACTAGAACTTTCAACTTCAAATCAAATGAACCCTCTCTGAAGTTTTTACGGGCATCCCTTCAATAAGAACCATATATTCCCCCAGGGCTGAACTTACAACGCCTTCCCTCGGGCCCTGGGGGGGGGCTGTGGTTTCCCCGGAATTTTTGTTATATGGTCTTTGAACTATTTTTTTTTTAATGGCTATCTCAAAGTTTTTATCGGATGGGTTTGAGGGAAAAGGACGTGGAGGTGGGGGGGCTTGTTGCCCTCCAATCTCTTTTGACTCTTAAAAAGTGAACTAGAACTTTCAGTTTCCAATCAAATGATCCCTCTCTGAAGTTGATACGAGCATCCCTTGAAGTTAATACGAGCATCCCTACAACGCCTGCCCCCGGGCCCTGGGGGTTTTTCGACAACTTAATTTTTGTTATATGATCTTTGAACTATTTTTAACAAAACGGCTATCTCAAAATTTTTATCGGATGCATTTGGGAAAAAAGGTTTTGAGGGGGGAGGAGCTGGTTACCCTCCAATATCTTTTAACACTGAAGAAGTGAACAAGAATTTTCAATTTCCAATCAAATGAGTCCTCTCTGAAGCTTATACGAGCATTCCTTCCATAAGAATCATATATGTCCCCCGTGCATAACTTACAACCCTTGCCCTGAAGACTGTGGGGAGTGTCCTGCTCAAAGATGTAATTTCCAAATTTTTCAACTATGTTGAAAAAAATGGCCTATATCAAAATTTTGATTAGAAGTGTTTGGAGAAATGGTTGGCGTGGAAGGGATGTAAGTTGCCTTCTAATCATTTTCGACACTTTAAAATAGAGCTAGCCATTTAATCTCCCAACTGAATGAGCCCTTTCTGAAGTTTCTGCGAAACAACTTTCTATAAAAACCTTTTATGCTCCCAGGGCATAAATTTCAGCCCTTGCCCTGAGGGCTTTGGAGGGGTGGGGGTTTTTATCCTCAAAGACGTAATTTCATGAATTTTCAACAACGTTGAACAAAATGGCTATCCCAAAATTTTGATTGGATGTGTTTGGGGGAAAAGTGGGCGTGAGAGGGGTTAGTTGCCCTCCAATCACATTTGACTATTAAAAACGACACTAGCCCTTTTAATTTCCAATCGAATAAGTCCTTTTTGTAGTTTCTACGACAAAGCTTTCTATAAAAACCTTATATGCCTCCAGTGCATAACTTACATCCCTTGCCCTGAGGGCTGTGGGGGAGTGTCCTCCAGAAAAGCTTAATTACTATCTGGAAATCAACTACGGTGAACAAAATGGCTATCTCAAAATTTTGATTGGGTGTGTTTGGGGAACTGGTGGGCGTGGAAGGGGGTTAGTTGCCTTCCAATCACTTTTGACCCTTAAAAAGGGACAATAGAACTCTCGATTTCCAATCAAATTAGCCCCCTTTGAAGTTTCTACGACGACCCATTCCATATGAAGTGCCTCTGAGAAAAAAATAATAATTAATAAAACATTGAAGCCGTATGGCCTTTACTATAAGCGACGTTATAGCGTTGCCTCTGATTGTGCTGTATAGCCTTGTTTAGCTTTTAATATGTTTACTTATTTATTGCTATCAGTCTTTAATGGCCTTTGGTAAATATTTGTTAAAATAAAGATATAAAAGGAGAGTGGAAATAAAAAGAGGGAGGATTAAAATACAATAGGCCTTATGATAGAGTCTTGTCGTAGCTCTTACCAGATCGGATGGAGATCTTCATCAAAGAGCAAGATCTTATTGATGCCTAAGAAATGATTTTGGGCTATGCCTTTCGGAGTAGGAATAAAACAGGGTAGAAAATAATGAGTTCATGGCAGCGAAAAAAGTAAAAACGGTTAAGTTGGTGTTTTTTTTTCCATTTAAGGGGTGCTTCCGCCGTTCAATTGTTTTTACTATCAGTCTTTGTTTTGGTTTAGGTTTGGACCACAACCAGTCTAACAGGTATTGGTTTGGACGGCGGAAATCAAATCATTAGCAAACAGAAATATTTTCCTTTAAATTCTCCATCATTTTTCTTCAACAAGTATTCGATTTATTAAAGATATTCTCTAACAACGTTAGATAACAATTTTTAGTTGGATGGTGGAAACGCTGTTGTTGGGAAAACCCTTAGCTAACAGTTTTTTGTTTGAACGGCAGAAAACCCCCTTTAGACAAGATTGCTTATGCTTTCCTTCTTTTGAACAATAAGGCTGGTTGTTTATATGTTGGTTCCTGTTGCTGGGATTAACCAAACAAAAGGGGCCGGGGCTGTTTGTTCAAGGATAACATTAAGAATTTATTAAGAATTCATTAAGAATTTATTATCTAATAAATTATTGTGAATTTACTTTTTTGACAAAGGCTGTATATTGGAATGCCATAAGCTCTTTCTATTATGACATTTTCTGCCTTTATTAACGCGCTATGAATAATAGTTGCCAGGTGGTGCGCATTTGTGCCATTTCCTTTTTTGAGGTGATTGCGCATTGAATTTTTCAAATTGGTGCATTGCGCCGATCTTGCGCATGTCAAAAAAATCGGCGCAAATTAGGCGCATTTTGCCTTCACAATAACGATGACAAAACTCAAAATCTTAAAGTCTTGTGTTTACTGACAACTTGTACTGACAGGTTCGGGAGTCTGTCTGTAAAGACAGATGGAACTTTCAGAACCGCGTAGGGATTCTCGAACTGCATTCTAGTCCCAATGACGACCTAAATTTTAAATTATCAAAGCGTCAAGGATGACGCTCAAGATGTGACCTTCAAGGATCATGCTTCTCTTGTGTTCTTCATTAGAAAATTCCATCTATTAGTTATCTTTGTCAAATGCGCTTTTAATTTCCATGTTTTTGTATAAATTATCTATATTGCGAGACCAGTATACTGAGTACCTACTTCTTTTGTTAGTTCTCAATCACAATTTCTATTGATGATAGAGAATAATACAGTATATCAGCCACAAAGTAATGTAAAATACCACCTTAGATATTGGCAAGTATTTTCTTTGTTAGAATTCCCGCTTTTATTTAATTCTCTGACATACCAGAGAACTGAGGAAAATATCTTACTTGTCAAGCTAGAGACTGAGAGCAGAAAATTTTGACCACAAAAGCGCATGTAATTAGTCAAAAAAGGCTTCACTGTTTCAGATTTCGGAATCTGGTGCCGAAATCTGTCATTGAAGACTGAATCCTACCAATTTTGAGTGCTATTATTCCGAAAGACAAAATTCACACAATTTGCGCCTATCTGGTAACATTGTCTCTAGATTTTTTTTTTTTTTTTTTTTTTTTTTTTTTTTTGCACTCATCCCTGCAAGAAATACTTTCCCCCTAAATTTCAAACCATAAAAAAGATATGACGAAAATGCGCCACCGGCGCATTTTCGCTTCACCTGGTGCGCTTTTTAATGTCAGGCACCTGGCATCACTGCTATGAATGGCATAAATTTTGAAATCGTAGCAGATTCAGCAATGAGGCCAAATACTGAATCGTCAGTAGTAAAGGTATAACGATAGAAAGCGGGGTGTCTCCCTATATAGCTATAACGAAAGAGAGCGGGGTGTCTCCCTATATACCTATAACGCTAGAGAGCGGGGTGTCTGCCTATATAGCTATAACAGTTAAGAGCGGACAGTCCCCCCATATAGCTACAATTAAAGAGAGCGGGGTGTCTTCCATATAACTATAACAGTTTCAAGCGGGCAGTGCTCCCGCCAATACAAGCAGACAGTGTAATGACCGGAATTCAACTACCGTGAAAATTCGTGCTGATCTGTGTTCAAAGTGCGTGATGTTTCCTTTATACTATAGTAATTTCCTATCTGTCTGCTACCTTTTAATTGTTAGATGTGGTTGACTTATGTTTGACATTGAACACGGGTATACAAACTCCGACAATTTGTTATTTTATCAGTTCAGAATTGGCAGTTGAAATATAATGATGCATTCAAACAAAAGGAATATTGTCGAAAGCTACACGCAAGAAGTAAGTTAATCTTTTATATTCATAGTGGGTAAAGAAATTAATTCTACTAAAATTTATACAGACCTTATGATAGTTAACAGATTGTTAAATATTTTTTGAACCTGGATCTCCAGAGGTCGGTAAAGAGCAATATCAAAACAAGAAAAAAAAGTATGTAATTACTGTATTTAAATGGCTTGCGAGCTTAGCACATGAGTTAAATCATACCTATTTTTTATTCCGGCCCAAAGTTCCAGACATTCGTTCCCCACCGGCCCAAAGTGCCACAATCGTCCACCCGCTCCCTCCAACCCCCTCCCTCCCTTCGACCCCCCTTTCTCCAACCCCCTCCCTCTACCCCCCCCCCCCCCAAAAAAAAATTTTTTTTTAACTTTTTTTTAACTTTTTTTTAACTTTTTTTTCTTTTTTTTAACTTTTTTAAACTTTTTTTTTAACTTTTTTTAACTTTTTTTTAACTTTTTTTAACTTTTTTAGCTTCTTTTTAACTTTTTTTTAACTTTTTTAACTTTTTTATTACATCTTTCAGAATGTCATGAAACATAATGTTTGTAGTTACCAATTTTTTTTTAACTTCTTTTAACTTTTTTTTTGTGTTTTTTCTGAGTTTTTTTTAACTTTTTTTTCAGACAGTTTTTTTTATCTTGTCTTTTTCTGACAGTTTTTTTCAACTTTTGTTTTATATCTAAATCATATCAGAAAAATAAAATGACACTTTTAATTGAAATTTAAAAAAACTTATTCTTGTGCATACTATTGATGAGGACTGATGGTTCTCTTTCAAGATTTTTTTCATGAAAAATAAACTTTTTTTTTAGGATTTTCTAGAGTTCCCCAACCCCATTATGAATATATGAAGGAGTGAAGCGACTCCAGTGATCGTTTCAAACAGACCGACGGTTATACAACATGGTCATAGGTCGAATCCATTAATACCATCAACTAAGAAAGTATGTTCGCATGATAGTGTTATTGTAGCATTGAATTCGGACAAGGAGAAGTATTTAAACTATGAAATAAGTACAAGTGGTAGCACTATCGGAAAAGTATGCATGCATTGTCATGACAGTTAGGAGTTAAATTTCTTTGGAGTACCAAAAAAATCAACTCTTATTATGGTGGATATGCAAGATTGAGATCCCCGGAGATGATTGCACTAAAAGAGAATGCCAACATAAAAACAATAGTTGATGAAGAGGGACATCTTCTTTCTAGTGCTTGTGGTAACACGTTACCCAGTGTTAAACAGTATCGTCAGGTTTCAGGTAATAGTATTCAAATGAATGCAAAGAAGAGAAGAAAGACCAAGTTTTCTGATAATATCATAAATCATATCTTCTCTACGTGCCGGAACTGTTACCTGTGTAAAAATAGGGTGATAATAGACAGTGAAGTTGCCAGAAAAATAAAAAAGGTATTGGCAGGAAATATCACTAAGGAATATAAAGATGAATCGATGAAAAACAAAGTACCAGCAAACGTTACTGCCAATGATCAAACAGTCAATGAAGCAAATAATAGTAACGACAAAAAGTATATTGAACCTGTCAATGAAACACCTGTAAGAATATTGAGTGACTCAAAATAGAATAGTCAATATTCTACTGATTACAAACTAAGAGAAAACTACACCTATAGCATCAAGAGAATCAATGGTGGACCATTTTATAGAACAGATTCGAAATGTCCAAAGTTATTCATTGATATTAATAATGTATAATAACAATATATTTTTTGTATTAATATTCTACATGTCATTATTTCATTAAAAATATGTTATGCATTACATTGTTATGTGTTCATTATTTTTAGAGTAAGCCAGCATATCAAACGTTTAGAATGTCTATTAAAACATCGGAGATGTAAGAAAAGGAATTTGCATGCATCATATGTCGGATAGATAGGTTAACGTAGAGAAAATCTAAGTATAAGAATGAATAAATTCTCTATCAATATCTATTGACAGATACTTGGGATAGCTTTGACGGAATCTAAGTATTAGAGTGAACAAATTCTTTATCAATGTCTTTTGAAAGATACATTTGATAACACAGACACAATTTAAGTATCAGATTGAATAAATTCTTTATTAAAATTCGTTATCGACATCATTTGTCGGGTACGTCAGATAACATTGACAAAATCTATCTATTAGAATGAATAAATTCTTTATCATCAGCCGTTGTCTGATTTGTCATTATGAAAAAATTGTAAGTAAGTAACGAACTCTTTCTTGAATTCATCTCGTGGATTCACAATAAAGAAATTATAAAAAAATAATAATTAGGCATTGAGATAGGCAAACATCCGCCCAGACACATAAGCAGAGGAAGTGAGAGAGACAAAAACACGTATAAATGTAAGGATTCAAGCATACAAACCGACAGAAACAGGTACTGAGATAAGCAAACACCCGCCCAGACACATAAGCAGAGGAAGTAAAGAGACAAAAACACCTATAAATATATATATTCTGACATACAAATCAACAAAACAGTCACTGAGATAAGCAAACACCCGCCCAGAGACATAGGCAAGGAGAGTGAGAGAGACAAAAACACATACAAATACGTAGATTCAGACACACAAACCTAGGACTCACAGGCAAAAAGAGTGAGAGAGACAAAAACACATACAAATACGTAGATTCAGACAAACAAACCAAGAAAGACACGCATTGGAATAAGCAAACACCCACCCAGACACACAGGCAAAAAGGGTGAGAGATACAAAAAAAAAATATATACGTAGATTCAGACCCGCAAACGAGAAAGACATGCATTAGAATAAGCAAACACCCGCACAGACACAGAGGCAAAATGAGTGAGAGAGACAAAAAACACATACAAATACTTAGATTCAGTCACACAAACCGAGAAAGACATGCATTAGAATAAGAAAACACCCGTGCAGACACGTGACAAAAAGAGTGAGATAGACAAAAAACACATATAAATACGTAGATTCAAACACACAAACCGATAAAGACAAGCATTGGAATAAGCGAACACCCGCCCAGACTCACAGGCAAAAAGAGTGAGAGAGACAAAAACACATACAAATACGTAGATTTAGACCCACAAACCGAGAAAGACATGCATTGGAATAAGCAAACACCCGCCCAGACTCACAGGCAAAAAGAGTGAGAGAGACAGAAGCACATACAAGTACATAGATTCCGACACACAAACCGAGAAAGACATGCATGAGAATAAGCAAATACCCGCGCAGACACACAGGCAAAAAGAGTGAGAGACACAAAAACACATAAAAATACGTAGATTCGAATACACAAACCGAGAAAGGCATGCATTGGAATAAGCAAACACCCGCCCAGACTCACAGGCAAAAAGAGTGAGAGAGACAAAAAAAACACATACAAAAACGTAGATTCAGACACACAAACCGAGAAAGACATGCATTTGGAATAAGCAAACACCCGCCCAGACACACAGGCAAAAAGAGTGAGAGAGACAAAAACACATACAAATACGTAGATTCAGACACACAAACCGAGAAAGACATGAATTGGAATAAGCAAACATCTGCTGAGACACACAGGTAAAAAGAGTGACAGAGACAAAAACGAATACAAATACGTAGATTCAGATTCACAAACCAAGAAAGATATGCAGTGGAATAAGCAATCAACCGCCCAGACTCAATAGCAAAAGAGTGGGAGAGACAAAAAAACATACAAATACGTAGATTCAGACACACAAACCGAGAAAGACATGCATTGGAATAAGCAAACATCCGCCCAGACACACAGGCAAAAAGAGTGAGAGAGACAAAAACACATACAAATACGTAGATTCAGTCACACAAACCGAGAAAGACATGCATTGGAATAAGCAAACACCCGCCCAGACACTGAGGCAAACAGAGTGAGATAGACAAAAAAAACATACAAATACATAGATTCAGACACACACAAACCGAGAAAGACATGCATTGGAATAAGAGAACACCCGCCCAGGCTCACAAGTAAAAAGAGTGAAAGAGACAAAAACACATACAAATAAGTAGATTTAGACACACAAACCGAGAAAGACGTGCATTGGAATAAGCGAACACCCGCCCAAACTCACAGGCAAAAAGAATGAGAGAGACAAAAACACATACAAATACGTAGATTCAGACACACAAACCGAGAAAGGCGTGCATTGGAATAAGCAAACACCCACCCAGACTCACAGGCAAAAAGAGTGAGAGAGACAAAAACACATACAAATACGTAGATTCAGTCATACAAACCGAGAAAGGCATGCATTGGTATAAGCAAACACCCACCCAGACACATGGCAAAAAAGAGTGAGATAGACAAAAAAACATAGAAATACGTAGATTCAGACCCACAATTCGAGAAAGACATGCATTAGAATAAGCAAATATCCTCCCAGACGCACAAGCAAAAAGAGTGAGAGAGACAAAAACACATACAAATACGTAGATTCAGTCACACAAACCGAGAAAGGCATGCATTGGAATAAGCAAACACCCACCCAGACACATGGCAAAAAAGAGTGAGATAGAAAAAAAATAAATAATACCAAAACCATAGGTTAGGTTAAGTTAGCCTACGTACGCGCGCGTACGTAGGCTAACCTAACCTATGTTTTTGGTCTTTCTCTGCAGCCTAACCTAACCTAAGGTTTTGTCTGACTCTACGTATTTGTATGTGTTTTTTAGTCTATCTCACTCTTTTTGCCTGTGAGTCTGGGTGGGTGTTTGCTTATTACAATGCATGTCTTTCTCGGTTTGTGTGACTGAATCTACGTATTTGTATGTGTTTTTGTCTCTCTCACTCTTTTTGCCTGTGAGTTTGGGCGGGTGTTCGCTTATTCCAATGGGTGTCTTTCTCGGTTTGTGTGACTGAATCTACGTATTTGTATGTGTTTTTGTCTCTCTCACTCTTTTTTGCCTGTGTGTCTGGGCGGATGTTTGCTTATTCTAATGCATGTCTTTCTCGGATTGCGGGTCTGAATTTACGTATTTGTATGTTTTTTTTTCTATCTCACTCTTTTTTGCCATGTGTCTGGGCGGGTGTTTGCTTATTCCAATGCATGGCTTTCTCGGTTTGTGTGTCTGAATTTACGTATATTTATGTGTTTTTGTCTCTCTCACTCTTTTTACCTGTGTGTCTGGGCGGGTGTTTGCTTATTCCAATGCATTTCTTCCTCGGTTTGTTTGTCTGAATCTACGTATTTGTATGTGTTTTTGTCTCTCTCACTCTTTTTGCCTGTGTGTGTCTGGGCGGGTGTTTGCATATTCCAATGCATGTCTTTCGCGGTTTGTGTGACTGAATCCACGTATTTTTATGTGTTTTTGTCTCTCTCACTCTTTTTGCCTGTGTGTCTGGGTTGGTGTTTGCTTATTCCAATGCATGTCTTCCTCGGTTTGTTTGACTGAATCTACGTATTTGTATATTTTTTTTGTATCTCTCACTCTTTTTGCCTGTGAGTCTGGGCGGGTGTTTGCTTATTCCAATGCATGTCTTTCTCGGTTTGTGTGTCTGAATCTACGTATTTGTATGTGTTTTTTGTCTCTCTCACTCTTTTTTCCTGTGTGTCTGGGCGGGTGTTTGCTTATTCCAATGCATGTCTTTCTCGGTTTGTGTGTCTGAATCTATGTATTTGTATGTGTTTTTTGTCTATCTCACTCTTTTTGCCACGTGTCTGCGCGGGTGTTTGCTTATTCCAATGCAAGTCTTTCTCGGTTTGTGTGTCTGAATCTACGTATTTGTAGGTGTTTTTGTCTCTCTCACTCTTTTTGCCTGTGTGTCTGGGCGGATGTTTGCTTATTCTAATGCATGTCTTTCTCGGTTTGCGGGTCTGAATCTACGTATTTGTATGTTTTTTGTCTATCTCACTCTTTTTTGCCATGTGTCTGGGTGGGTGTTTGCCGATTCCAATGCATGTCTTTCTCGGTTTGTGTGACTGAATCTAAGTATTTGTATGTGTTTTTGTCTCTCTCACTCTTTTTGCATGTGCGTCTGGGCGGGTGCTTGCTTATTCCAATGCACGTCTTTTTCGGTTTGTGTGACTGAATCTATGTATTTGAATGTGTTTTTGTCTCTCTCACTCTTTTTGCCTGTGAGTTTGGGCGGGTGTTAGCTTATTCCAATGCATGTCTTTCTCGGTTTGTGTGTCTAAATCTACGTATTTGTATGTGTTTTTGTCTCTCTCACTCTTTTTGCCTGTGAGTCTGGGCGGGTGTTCGCTTATTCCAATGTATGTCTTTCTCGGTTTGTGTGTGTCTGAATCTATGTATTTGTATGTGTTTTTTGTCTATCTCACTCTTTTTGCCATATGTGTGCGCGGGTGTTTGCTTATTCCAATGCATGTCTTTCTCGGTTTGTGTGACTGAATCTACGTATTTGTATGTGTTTTTGTCTCTCTCACTCTTTTTGCATGTGCGTCTGGGCGGATGTTTGCTTATTCCAATGCATTTCTTTTTCGGTTTGTGTGACTGAATCTATGTATTTGTATGTTTTTTTGTCTATCTCACTCTTTTTTGCCATGTGTCTGGGTGGGTTTTGCTTATTCCAATGCATGCCTTTCTCGGTTTGTGTGACTGATTCCACGTATTTTTATGTGTTTTTGTCTCTCTCACTCTTTTTGCCTGTGTGTCTGGGTGGGTGTTTGCTTATTCCAATGCATGCCTTCCGCGGTTTGTTTGTCTGAATCTACGTATTTGTATGTTTTTGTCTCTCTCACTCTTTTTGCCTGTGTGTCTAGGCGGGTGTTTGCTTATTCCAATGCATGTCTTTCTCGGTTTGTGTGACTGAATCAATGTATTTGTGTGCGTTTTTGTCTCTCTCACTATTTTTGCCTGTGTGTCTGGGCGGGTGTTTGCTTAATCTAATGCATATCTTTCTCGGTTTGTGTGACTGAATCTACGGATTTGTATGTGTTTTTGTCTCTCTCACTCTTTTTGCCTGTGAGTCTGGGCGGGTGTTTGCTTATTCCAATGCATGCCTTTATTGGTTTGTGGGTCTGAATCTACGTATTTCTATGTGTTTTTGTCTCTCTCACTCTTTGTGCCTGTGTCTCTGGGCGGGTATTTGCTTATTCCAATGCATGTCTATCTCGGTATGTGTGACTGAATCTACGTATTTGTTTGTGTTTTTGTCTCTCTCACTATTTTTGCCTGTGTGTCTGGGCGGGTGTTTGCTTATTCTAATGCATTTCTTTCTCGGTTTGTGGGTCTGAATCTACGTATTTGTATGTTTTTTTGTCTCTCTCACTCTTTTTGCCTGTGAGTCTGGGCGGGTGTTTGCCTATTCCAATGCATGCCTTTCTCGGTTTGTGTGTTTGAATCTACGTATTTGTATGTGTTTTTGTCTCTCTCACTCTTTTTGCCTGTGTGTCTGGGCGGGTGTTTGCTTATTCCAATGCATGTCTTTCTCGGTTTGTGTGTCTAAATCTACGTATTTTTATGTGTTTTTGTCTCTCTCACTCTTTTTGCCTGTGTGTCTGGGTGGGTGTTAGCTTATTCCAATGCATGTCTTTATCGGTTTGTGTGTTTGAATCTACGTATTTGTATGTGTTTTTTGTCTATCTCACTCTTTTTGTCACGTGTCTGGGCGGGTGTTTGCTTATTCCAATGCATGTCTTCCTCGGTTTGTGGGTCTGAATCTACGTATTTGTATGTGTTTTTGTCTCTCTCACTCTTTTTGCCTGTGTGTCTGGGCGGGTGTTTGCTTGTTCTAATGCATGTCTTTCTCGGTTTGCGGGTCTGAATCTACGTATTTGTATGTGTTTTTGTCTCTTTCACTCTTTTTGCCTGTGTGTCTGGGTGGGTGTTTGTTTATTCCAAATACATGTCTTTCTCGGTTTGTGTGTCTGAATCTACGTATTTGTATGTGTTTTTGTTTCTCTCACTCTTTTTGCCTTTCAGTCCTCGGTTTGTGTGTCTGAATCTTCGTATTTGTATGTGTTTTTGTCCTCTCTCACTCTCCTTGCCTATGTCTCTGGGCGGGTGTTTGCTTATCTCAGTGACTGTTTTGTCGATTTGTATGTCAGAATCTATGTATTTATAGGTGTTTTTGTCTCTTTACTTCCTCTGCTTATGTGTCTGGGCGGGTGTTTGCTTATCTCAGTACCTGTCTCTATTGATTTGTATGCTTGAATCCTTACATTTATACGTGTTTTTGTCTCTCACTTCCTCAGCTTATGTTTCTGGGCGGATGTTTGCCTATCTCACTGCCTAATTATTTTTTTTTATACTTTCTGTATTGTGAATGCACGAGATGAATTCAAGAAAGAGTTTGTTTCTTACTTACAATTTTTTCATAATGATAAATCCAAAAACGACTGATGAAAAAGAATTTATTCATTCTAATAGATAGATTTTGTCAATGTTATCTGACGTACCCGACAAATGATGTCGATAACGAATTTTAATAAAGAATTTGTTCAATTTGATACTTAAATTATGTCAGTGTTATCAAATGTATCTGTCAAAAGACATTGATAAAGAATTTGCTCACTCTAATACTTAGATTCCGTCAAAGCTATCCCAAGTATCTGTCAATAGATGTTGATAGAGAATTTATTCATTCTTATACTTATATTTTCTCTATGTTAACCTACATATGATGTATGCAAATTCCTTTTCTTACATCTCCGATGTTTTAATAGACATTCTAAACATTTGATATGCTGGCTTACTCTAAAAAATAACGAACACATAACAATGTAATGCATAACATATTTTTAAGGAAATAATGACATGTAGAATATTAATGCAAAAAATATATTGTTATTATACATTATTAATATCAATGAATAACTTTGGTCATTTTGAATCTGTTCCATAAAATGGTTCACCATGTTCTCTCTTGATACTATAGCTGTTGTCTTCTCTTAGTTCGTAATCAGTAGAATAATCATTATTCCATTTTGAGTCATTCAAAATTTTTACAGGTGTGTCATCGACAGGCTCAATATGCTTTTCGTCTTTAGTATTATTTGATTCATTGACTGTTTGATGAATGGCAGTTACGTTTGCTGGTACTTTGTTTTTCATCGATTCATCTATATATTCCATAGTCATATTTCCTGCCAATACCTTTTTTATTTTTCTGGCAATTTCACTGTCTATTATCTCACTATTTTAACAGAGGTTACAGTTCCAGCACGTACACAAGATATGATTTATGATATTAGGAGAAGAGTAGGCCTTTCTTCTCGTCTTTGCTTTCATTTGAATGCTAATACCTGAAAGCTGACGATACTGTTTAACACTGGGTAACATGTTTCCACAAGCACTAGCAAGAAGATGCCCTTCTTCATCAACTATTATTTTTGTGTTGGCATTCTCTTTGAGTGCAATCATCTCCGGAGATCTCAATCTCGCATATCCACAATAATAAGAGTTGAATTTTTTTGGTGCTCCAAAGAAATTTAATTCCTTACTGTCATGGCAAAGCATGCATACGTTTCCTATGGTGCTACCACTTGTACTTATTTCATAGTTGAAATACTGCTCTGTGTCAGCATTCAATGCTACAGTAACACTATCATGCGAATAAACTTTCTTAGTTGATGGTATTAATGGATTCGACCTATGACCATGTTGTATAACCGTCGGTCTGTTTGAAACGATCACTGGAATCGCTTCACTCCTTCTTATATTCTTAATGGGTTGGGGGAGCTCTAGAAAATCCTAAAAAAAAAATTTTTTCATGAAAAAAATCTTGAAAGAGAACCATTAGTCCTCACCAATAGTATGCACAAGAATAAGTTTTTTAAAATTTCAATTAAAAGTGTCATTCTATTTTTCTGATATGATTTAGATGTAAAAAAAAAGTTGAAAAAAAACTGTCAGAAAAAGACAAGATAAAAAAAAACTGTCTGAAAAAAAAAGTTAAAAAAAACTGTCAGAAAAAAAAACAAAAAAAAAGTTAAAAAAAAAAGTAAAAAAAAAAATTGGTCACTACAAACATTATGTTTCATGACATTCTAAAAGATGTAATAAAAAAGTTAAAAAAGTTAAAAAAAAGTTAAAAAGAAGCTAAAAAATATAAAAAAAAAAGTTAAAAAAATTTTTAAAAAAGTTTAAAAAAAGTTAAAAAAAGTTAAAAAAAAGTTAAAAAAAAGACAAAAAAAGTTAAAAAAAAGTTTAAAAAAGTTAAAAAAAAGCTAAAAAAAAAATGTTGGGGGGGGGGGGGGGTAGAGGGAGGGGGTTGGAGGGAGGGGGTTGGAGGGAGGGAGGGGGTTGGAGGGAGGGGGTGGATGATTGTGGCACTTTGGGCCGGTGGGGAACGAATGTCTGGTACTTTGGGCCGGAATAAAAAATAGGTATGATTTAACTCATGTGCTAAGCTCGCAAGCCATTTAAATACAGTCTTTACATACTTTTTTTTCTTGTTTTGATATTGCTCTTTACCGAACTCTGGATATCCAGGTTCAAAAAATATTTAACAATCTGTTAACTATCATAAGGTCTGTATAAATTTTAGTAGAATTAATTTCTTTACCCACTATGAATATAAAAGATTAACTTACTTCTTGCGTGTAGCTTTCGACAATATTCCTTTTATTTGAATGCATCATTATATTTCAAATGCCAATTCTGAACTGATAATATAACAAATTGTCAGAGTTTTTATATCCGCGTTCAAGGTCAAACATAAGTCAACCACATCTAACAATTAAAAGGTAGCAGACATATAGGAAATTACTATAGTTAACATCACGCACTTTGAACACAGATCAACACGAATTTTCACGGTGGTTGAATTCCGGTCATTACACTGTCTGCTTGTATTGGCGGGAGCACTGTCCGCTTGAAACTGTTATAGCTATATGGAAGACACCCTGCTCTCTTTAATTGTACCTATATGGGGGGACTGTCCGCTCTTAACTGTTATAGCTATATAGGGAGACACCCCGTTCTCTAGCGTTATAGCTATATAGGGAGACACCCCGCTCTCTATCGTTATAGCTATATAGGGAGACACCCCGCTCTCTATCGTTATACCTTTACTACTATCGTCTTTCTTGCTATTTTTGAATTTCTCATTACTCTAATTTGATCTTTTTTATATTGTTATTTTTCACCAATCGTCCACATCTCGAACCAAATTTCTGGTAAACTCTTATTTTGCAGGGATTTTTTTGTGATAAAAAAAAGGGTACCGTTGTAAACAGTTTGTGTCTGATCTCGGAAGCTTTATAAATTGGGAGTAAAATAAGAGGTGGTTGGAAAATTTTAGGTGTGGTCCAGGAGTTATAGTTAGACTAGTAGACTAGTAGACTAGTAATAGTTAGACTAGGACTAATTGAATAACCGATATATTATAAGTAATTAAGCAAAGAGGTTGAATCCACTAGATATAATTATGCAGCGATGCAAGTATGTGTTGATTCCAAATTTTTGCTTAGACTAGAGAGATATAACCTTGAAAAAATCTTCTTTTTAAACTACTCTTTTTATTCAGAAATGGTTTTTATGTTCAAAATAAGAAGTCACTCTGTAGTTTAGTGGTCGTGAAACCTTTTCTAGTATGCAGGGAGTTGAGGGAAATGGCTTACCACAAATTTTGATTATTACTAATATTGCAAAAACAATGTTATTTCAAACCATTTGTTTTCAATATAGCTCAAACTCAACTTCAGAAAAAAAAGTAAGGAAAGTTTGGTGCCAATTGCTTAAAGAAAAATAAAAAAAGATTGAAAGTTTGGTTATTGAGTAAAGACTCTGAGAAATCTAATCGATTTGAAATTATCGGAAAACTGTATATTGAGCTGCTAGTTTTAGAGGCTGTAATGGCGAGTATTGACGCATTCCGAATATCCCAATTTCAGTGAATCATTTGATAGATTCAAAAGAAGGAGGACAAGGGGCAAGATTAGGCTCTTATTTTTGTCATTTTGTGCCATTAAACAAAGAATTGGTACTGACTAGGGATAAGTTCGTCCCGAACAACGTTTCTGAGATAATCAATCAGTCTCTACCTATAAAAATAGCTATACACACTCCCCCCCCATTTTTAGAGGTCCTAATGACGCGCAATGGCATTTTCACCCAATAATATATACACGATTCATGCAAATGAACGTTTATCATACAAAATATCTATAGAAAAGTATTGATGCTAATACGGAGTGGCATTGATGTACATCAACTATAAAGAGGGGGGAGCATTATTTTTAGCATAGGGCATTTTTCGGGGATGAGAGAGAGCTGGAAGCCTCAAAATATTCATTTTAGATACAAATTTACCAGTTTTTTAAGAGAAGCTATTCAGA